>NW_022436971.1:11878804-12105267 GCF_009761245.1 Sapajus apella
GTGTGTGTGTGTTTAAGAGAAAGAGATCGAGACTAAGATTTTAAGTCATTGGCTTAAGCCATTGTGGAGACTTACAAGTTCAAAATTTATAAGATAGGCCAATAAGTCATCACGCTGGAGACCAACGGTAAGCTGATACTGCTGTTTGAATCCAATGCAGTCTGCTGGCAGGATTATTTCTTCTTTGGGCAGATCTATCTATTTTTTTTTCTTTGATTGATTGGATGAAGCTGACCCACATTTTGGAAGATAGTCTGCTTTTCTCAGAGTCTACTGATTTAAATGTTAACCTTATCTCTAAAATACATACAAAGAAGCATCTAAAATAATGTTTGGCAAAAAGCTGGATACTGTGGCCCCGTTAAGTTGACTGATACAGTGAACAATCACAAGCATATGTCATGAGTCACTCTCTGCATTGATGCTGAATATTTAAAGATGAAAATAAAATAAAACATAGGCTTACATAGCCTAGTGCAGAAGCAAACAACAAATGATTTCAACATCATACAATTTTTGTGCAAATGGAGACATTTTCAAGGAAGAGAGAAGGAAAGGGATTCACTTAATTATTGCTAAGGGGATAAGCAGGGAAGCTTTCCTAAAAGGACGAGAGTTTACCTTGGAACTTCAAGGATGGGTGGGTACTCCCCAAGCAAACAAACAGAAAACAGGACTTCGCAGTCAGAGGAAACATTTATAGAGAAATGGAGATTTGATTGAATGCCTCCTACCAGGGAAGCTACAGATAATTATAAATGCATATGAAGTATGAAGTGGAAGGGGCAAGAGACAAGAGATGAAGATCAAAGGACAGGTAGGACCTAGATTGTGGAGGGCTTTGTGAGCTATGCAATGGCTTCCACATCATATCCTGTCGTCTTTGGGAGAAAGGGAAGAATTTGATGCAAGTCTTCTCGTGGTCAGACAGTTATTTTAGAATTTGCAAGATAGGAAAACCAAAGACAGATGAAAAATCTATGTACACATAGCCATTAGAATTAGACTAGCATGATGGGATTATTAAAAACATGGCAGAACTTCATCAGGTAATTGTCCAATGTTTGCCAACCACACAGATATTTTCTAATATTAAAGATCTTAATAGCAAGACTGACCCCGAAAATCTTCTTCTCTTCTTTCTTTCAGATCAGTGGTGTTCAGCTACTTATCTCTCCTTTGGACCTGGAAAACAATCGTTTTCCCAGAGTTCTTATGAACTGGGATCAAGTGACCAAAACTAACAGTGCTAGGGAATTTGGATAACCATCAGGGGCTGTTGGGGTGAGATGGGACAGGTTTTCGTCTCAGCATGATGTGGTTCCTCTCAGGGTCAGAAGCCATTTAGAAATCATTAGACTGTGTAGGTTTTAGTAGCTTCAACGCTTCAGAACATTGAGCAGGTCACTTTAGACCTCTAGGTTTCAGTTCTCTCTCTTTAACGTGGAGATAGAAATCTCCACCGGGTAGATTACTGCGGAAAATAAAAAGAATTTATATTAATTGCTTAGCCTAGTGTTTATTGAATGATACTTGACCCAAAAGTTCCTCCTGCTTGGCCAGGTTTCTGACAGCCCATCTATGCTTACCCCCTCTCACCCGAGAGCGGGCTTGCTTCCTAAATATTGAACTATTGGCTACTCTGATTTCAGCCTAATATTTTATCCTTTATCTGATTTCTGCCTGGAATATATCTGTTTTCTGCTGTCTGGTTGGTTAAGTCTTCTTATCAGTAAACTTTTTGGGGAAATGTTATGTCTTCCAGGAAGCCTTCTATGTTGAGCCTTCCAGGCTTCCCAGAGCCACTTGCTCACTTTCCCATAGCTATTAGCCCTACACCAATGGGGCTGTGAGCTTTAAAACTATGTATTCACTTTTATTTCCCCAGAAATTTCTGAAGAACAGCACATGTAGGGGAAAATAAATATTGATATTAAAGTAAAACACAGAGCTGAAATAGCAAATCAAGTTCCACCCACTGCACAAGGGGAATGATATGTTCTACAAAAATTGTATTTCATGTTGCTTAAATATGCTTTCCCCTTACACATTTTTCAGTGAATTTTGGCACAATATTTCTCTTTCCTGGTATCCACTTCCTTGTCTGTAGTAAAAGATTGAAGTTTCTGAATTAGTATATAAGGCTCCCTGTAATTCGGAATCTGTGTTTTTTGCAAAACAACCCAATAGTAAAAGTAATATTTTCTTATACAAAAAGTGCCTGACATTTTAAAGAAGTCAGAAAACACCTGCACAGATTGAAATCCAAGTCCTAACTAGATCACACCCCTGTGTACTTGCACTTCTGGTTGTGACAATTTTACAGAGCATCTCTTTCTTCAGACTTGTCAGGGTGCTGTCTCCCTCTCCTGAGTACCTATGTGAATCATTCTCATGTCCCACTCACAGTCTCACAGGGTCGCAGCAATCTGGCTGTTTTCCCACCACGATTCTACTAGTCACATGAGCACTTCATATTCTTTAAGGTCAACAAAATACTTTACACTCTTAGAGAAAGAGATCTACTCTAATGTAGTATGCTATCTTTTTTTCAAAATAGAAGAAATATCTAACTTTTAAAAAGTTCTCTTATATAGGATCTGCACACTTAGACTACATATAAATGATTAGCCTGATATCTTTGAAGTCAATGTTTAATAGTTGCATGTTAAATAATTCTTCATAACAAGAGATCCTAATTGCCTAAACTATCCAAACTTTATGTTTTCCACACACAGTTGGTATCCCTATAGGCATCAATGTGTTTGATTGTGAGTATAGTAAACATAATTTTACATCGTTTTTTAAATTTAAAAAATCCATTTTTCCTGTAGATTTTCCCAATTATTTACATTTTAACTGATTGTGTTAATGACTTCTTAAACTTTTATGATTTGGTGTAAAAATCAAAATGTTCATAATCCCACAGATGTGAATTAGAATTCAAGCTCTGACACCAGCATGTTGGGTTTTCTCAGACATCTTTTTATTTATTTATTTATTTATTTATTTGATGCAGAGTCTCGCTCTGTCACCCAGGCTGGAGTACAGTGGCACAATCTCAGGTCACTGCAACTTCTGTCTCTCGGGTTCAAGCAATTCTTCTGCCTCAGCCTCCTGAGTAGCTGGGCTTACAGGGGTGTGCCACCACACCCGGCTATTTTTTGTATTTTTAGTAAAGACAGGGTTTCACCATGTTGACAGGCTGGTCTTGAACTCCTGAACTTGTGATCCACCTGCCTCGGACTCCCAAAGTGCTGGGATTACACGTGTGAGCCACCACACCCGGCCTAACACCTTATTAATAATAATAATGCTGAGCCATGTTTTCCTTAATTATAAAATAGAGAAAATAATTCATCAATGTTAGTGTGTTTATGAAAATTAAATGTGTTAACATATGTAAAAATGTCAAATATGTTGTCAAACACATATTGAATGTTTGAGATATTGATTGCTTTCTTTTCTTCTTTTAGCAAGTTGAAATTATTTATTTTTCTTTTTGTTAGTGAACATACTCTTACAAATAATGCTATAACTATAAGGTTATCCTCTATTCTCATAGAGATATGGGCATAGAAAATTCCACATAAAATGTTTCTAATTATATGTATTCTTGGGTAAATTGTTGTGTAGGGCAAGAGTTGTCTAATTAATCCCTATACATCTGAAGTCAGTGGTTCCCAGCTGGAGATAATTTTGTCCCCCAAGGGACATGTAACAATGTTTGCAGACCTTTTTGATTGTCACATCTAGAGGGGTAGGATAAAACTGGCATCACCCATTTAGTGGCTAAACATCATGGATGATGACAGACATTCTACAATGGACAGGACAACCACCCATAACCAAGAAATACCTGTCTCAAAATTCCAATAGTGCTGAGGTTGAGAAAATGCTTTAAATCTTTCATAGTGCCTGGCATATCATACATAGCCAATAAATATTTTCTGACTGTATGGTAAATTCTTGGGTTCTCACTGAAAGTAAACAGCTGGGTGCATGAATTCACAATGTCTAGTATGCTATTTTTCATATTACAAAGAAAGAACAAGGGATGCCAAAAATATTACAATGTCAAGAGGATTTATTCTGAAAACATATTTACTTATTTGAAAATAAAGTTTTTTTCTCTAAATAGCACTTTGCCCTCACGAAGGCACCTTTTTTTTAGATACAAAACAGATTAGCATCCACACCTGCCCACTTTATCAAAAGCTGTAAAGCAGTTAAAATTAATAGAAGGAAATGACCTCCATTATAAATGTTGCTCATTACCTGTCAGATCAATGCGTATTTAGATGGGCTGAACAAAATAACATTCTCAGATCAAAAGCCCATTAACGGCTGAAATATACTTCAGATTAAGTTAATTGCAACCCAGGAGGGATGACGTTAGCCAATATTGTTCTGTACAACCTAATTAAAGAAAGCCAGGTAAAATCAAGAGTCTTTGGGGAGCTTTATCAGGTTTTACCAAGTCACAAACTCAACATATTTGATGAAATAGAATGTGTTTACAAAGAACAACTGCACTAACAAAAGAACCATGTATAATAAAATGAAGGAAGCATTTATCTTCCTAGAGAGATATGATATACCTGAATTGCAATTCTGGATTTATAATCTTGTTCTTCAAAGAAACTTTTAATTTCTCTGTGCTTTTATTTTCAACACCTATGCAATAAAGATTGCAGAAAGATTTTCTTATCACTATTATTTCTTTGAAGAAATTAAATAAGATGAAATAAGATGAATAAAATAAAAAACAATAAAGATAAGTATGCCTTATTCTAGTAAATAAAATGTATAGATAAACTTTCATAAGCCAAGTACGAATTGTGTTAAAAGTCTATTTTCATCATCTCATTCAACTCTCAGAACATGTGATGAGGGACATATTATTATTAGAATTTTATAGATAAAGAAACCAAGACACATACAGGTTAACTGGAGGGGCTAAGATCATGCAAATGATAAGTAACAGAGATGAGATTCAGGTTTCTAAACCCTACATTATACAACTTCTCAAAGTTGGTAAGAATAACTGTGTCTAATGCCAAGTCTTCTGATACCAAAGCCCTTTTCTTTGTACTGGTGATTAAATAATGATGACAAGTTCAAAAACTGTCCAGAAAGGAAAGTACTGCCTAACTTTAGTAGGAATCTGATATGAGCACCTGTGTCTTTAGTCAAGTTTCCTTGAAATATTTTGAGATATTTAGTCACATGTTGAAAAAGTTCATGAGTAAATTTACATCATGGAAATAGGATAGTTAGAATTTGGGTGCTCATGGAGAGTGAAGAAGGTGTAGAGTATCATTAAGAATGGCACTTTTGATTGCAAGTTTTGCTTTATTGGCTCTGAGAAGTCATGTAGGCTGCTCTCATGGCCATTTGATGTCAAACAGCAAAAAAAAACCTCTGAATTGATAATATACTTTAAGGTAACATCTTCACTCTGTTAGCCCAAGTAGTGGTACAGACAAAATAAAACTTCCTTTTTATTTATTCAACAAATACTTTCTAGTCTATTTCTGTGTTTGAGGAACAATATGCTAGCAGGTGAAGATAAGATGAAACACCCAGATAAGATTCTTGCTCTCATTAAGCTTCCATTAAAGTCAGAGAGACATAAAATAAACAAACAATAAAGTAGTAGTGTAACAGGAGATAGTGGCAGGTACAAGTTGGGGAATAAAATAGAGTAACGGATGAGAGAATGAACTGGAAGAAGCTGCTTTCACCCAGAAAGGCCCCTCTGTGGGGTAAGGATTAAATTAAATTAAATTAAAATATATCTTTTATGATAACTAGCACATAATAGGGCCTTAGTGCAAGGAATGAATTATTAACATTTACTTTAAAATCATGTCTTTAGGGAACATTCCTTCAACTTTGGTAGATGAAACTGACCATGTGTAATACTTAAAACCACAAAATTCAAAGGTGTTAGTTACTCATACAGTCTATTCCCTTATGGCAATAAGCTGGAGAAGAATGTGGGAAGAGTTAAAATTTGGAAACTAGCCAGTTCTGAGTTTGACTCTAGCAGATTATTTACTGGCTATAAAGTAGTGGATCATCTAAATTCTGAGTTTCTACTTCCTTTTTTGTTGAAATAATTGATAAGTGCTACATAGTCATCAGTTTCCTTTCCTTTCTTCTCATTTAAATATAAAGAAATTGACTGTAAGAGAAAGGAAGGGACTTGCCCATGATGACATAGCTATATAATAGATAAACCTAAAGAAATACCTACTGTATTAATCCGTTCTCACATTGTTATAAAGAACTACCTGAGACTGGGTAAAGTGTGAAGAAAAGAGGTTTAATTGACTCACAATTCCACATGCCGTAAAGGAGCAAGACTGGGAGGCCTCAAAAACTTGGCAATTATGGCAGAAGGTAAAGGGGAAACAAGCACGTCTTACCATGGTGGAACAGGAGGGAGAGAGAGAGAGAGAGAGAGAGAGAGAGAGAGAGAGACAGAAAGGGGAAGTGTTATACACTTTTAGACCATCACATCAGATCTCAGGAGAACACATTCACTATCACGAGGACAGCAAGGAGGTAATCCACTCCATGATCCAATCACCTCCCACCAGACCCCTCCTCCAATTTGGCATAAAATTTGGGTGGGGACACAAATCCAAACCATATCACATACTCTCCATTTTATAGTCTTTCCTGAACTCCATTTTGCTTTTCCCATAATTGGTAATGTGTAAATCAACATCAAAAAGAGAGATGTTTAGAAGAAGAAGAAAAATGAGAAAAATATCTTTGTGTAAAAAGTGGTTTAGAGGACCTTGAGAGTGGTCTGAGGAACAGCAGCATTATCATCTCTTGAGAACTTGTTAGAAATGCAAATTCTTGAGCCCCACTCTAGATCTACTGAGTTATAAACTCTGGGGGCATGGCCCCAGAAACCTGTGCTTTAACAAACACCTTAGGCGATTCCTGTACACATCACAGTTTGAGAGTGACTGTTTTAGATCAAGTTTAGGAAAAGAAAAGGTATCCACTATACAAGAAGCAAGCTTTTTTGCAACATAATACCACAATAATGAAATTACCACAAGAAAGGATGTTTTGTGATAGAAAATTAAATGCAGATTGATATATTAGATAGATATAGATCACAGATATGCATATAAATATAGATTGTATACCTCCTCCTGTATCACCAATCACTTTCACATTCTACCTGATTCTGCCTAAATCTACTCATTTGGCAATATTCTACTTAATAAAGAATTGGTAATACTAATCATATTTTTTATTCATTTTAAATTTACGTAATTACAGAAAAACAAACAGTTTTTATCTATAGCATAATTTACAGATGTTAATGCAACGCCTTCAGACTTTGCCCAGAATTACTGTATTATGCTGAGTGATGTTATCCAAGGTCTGAAGTATCCGGGGTGGGTGGTACCTTAATTTTGGCTGAGCTATCATCAATTTCCACTCATTTGGTTCCTTGTAAAATGTAAAATGCTCTTCAAATATTAATTATTGATCTTTTTGCAGGAGACTCTTAACATGTACTCAAATTATTCCAGATAGATTCTTAGGTTTAATTTATATTACAATGATTTTATGTTACTTTTGCACATAATATATGTGCTATTTTGCTCAGAATTGGAGTAATATCCCAGAGATTCAGCATTACAGGTCAATGGAAAAAAAAAATAGAATGTGCCTTAAGTGGTAAATCACTCAAGAATAAAAAGAACCATTTACTGAATTCCATATGTGGATATTGTTGTTGTGGATTTACAGACTATGGACTCTTCACAACTTTAAGACTTGTATACTTATGCCATTTTAGGCCAAAAAAATGAGGCTTTAGTTGATTTTAAGTTAAATCTAAATCTAAATTTCTTAAAATTAAGAAACCAGTGATTGAGACTCAAATTCTGATTGACTAAAAGCTCTAACTTTCAACTATCAGTGGCAGACCAGTCAAGAAGAAAAAAGGACCAGTTACTGAATTACATATATGTATGTTGTTTTTGTTATCTACAGACATCCTATGGACTCCTCACAACCCTAAGGCTAGTGTTATTATGCCATTTTAGGTCAAAGAAATTGAGGTCTGAGCTTAAACAATAGCTTAAAATTAAGAAACCAGTGATTGAGACCCAAATTCTGGTTGACTAAAAGCTTTTATTTTCACCTCTCTGGGGCCACATTTCTACACCATGAAAACAGGTTAGCATTAACTTATCAAAGACTTATTGTGCACCTACCATGCCATACAATGCTTTGTAGAATGGGGTGAACCCATTCTTGTTACTTTCCTCGTCTGTAAAACAGAGTGAAAATGCATAATTTATACAGTTAAAGATAAAAATGTATTTAAAGATCTAATTAGTAAAATAATAGGTGATTTTTAAAGGCCCTGTTTTGTCCCAATATTTCTCAATAAATATATATTATTTAAATATTGGTAAGTAAATTAATTGTCTGAAGAGAGGCATTTTCTACTAGTGTTCTGGAAAATGTATTCAGTACCTACTCATCTAAAGAATTCCTATTTTGCTCCCCACTGAAGTTGTAGTTTGCTGTCCTCTACCAGATTAGACCAAGGCAGAAATGAAACAGCAGAGAATAAATACTTGACTTCTCAAGTTTCAAAATAATTAAATTAGAGAGAGAAAAAAAAGTATGTGCAAAAGAGCCTTCTCTACCAAGTTTGGAATCTAAGTCCTTGGCTTGTTTCCTTGGCAAATTTTTATAGAAAACTGACTTGGAATTTTGTGTATACCTGTATTGTCAATCCCTCTGGAAATATTCTCAAACTATCAACACCTATGCATGTGCAAATCTCACCTTTCCTTCAAACTACAGCATAAAAGCCAGCAAGCCTCCCTTTGTTCTATGAAGCTGGAAATTCTAAATAACTTGTCTGAACTCAGTAGGTTCTTCATCTGTATGTCCCTCAGGAGCACATGCCTAAGAAAATGTTGGCAAGAAGGAAAGAGATAATATTATACCATTAAAACAGAGGATAGAGAGAAAGATAAACTTACCTACATTCTTGTCCTAAGACATTGACTGTTAGTATTTTGGTTTATTCTGTTCACTATGTTTTCAGTGCTTTATTGGTATATATTATTTTACACAATTAAAATTAACTTGTAAAAATACACCATCAATTTTTTAAATCATATAATGTTTCTAATTAAATGTGACATTACAGTATCAGAATTTTCCTAGTTGTTAAAGATTTTTCAGGACGTATTGCTTTCTAACATGAAGTCAAGTTTTCATTGATTGTTACATATTATACTAGACTGCCAACTGGAGGAGGCCATAAATTATATCTGAATTGTGCATTTTCCGCAGGGCCTAACTCACAGTAGATATGCAACAAATATTTGTATACTGAATAGCTTTTGCTGTATTGCATTTGAAATCCATGAAATACACTTTTTCATTTAACAATGTCTGCTCCTTAGGAAAGAGTAGACCTTTTTACTTATTTCATGGGTAATTTAACTTTGAGGAGTGAGAGGTCAAACAGACATGAACATCCATCTTGAGCCTTGTGCCTCAGGCTGATGTTCCTTCTACCATAGCCAGCTGCCTTAAGTTTAAAAAATGAATGGATTTTAGGGAGATCTTTTAACTTGAATTTATACTCTATAGGATGGGCAACAAACTCTTCCCAGTAATATTCAGGATATGCATACTCAGACAGATTGATTTGAGGTATTTCTAATGAATTGATCTTCAAATCTTCAGAGCACATATAGTACCAAAAACATTATATTGATGAATAGACTCTAAACGTTTAAAAAATGAAGCTGTGATGGCAAATATCAAATCTTTAAACAAAATCAAATTCAGGAGTTCAATTTAAACCTTGGCAAAGTCCCAGCACATTAAAAGAGAATTAAATCAGTTTTAGGAAGCAGAACATTCATATTTTACCTTTATTTTTAAACAACTGTTGAAACCTTTACTTTTTTATTTCTTAACCCCAGAGAAAGAATGCCCCTGAAGCAGCAACCTCCTGTCTCACTCCAGATACCATACTTGAAATAAATGAAGGAAAAAGAAGTTTTTATTTTAAAAGCTCCTTCAATATTAAAGGAAGTATATAACCACAAAGCAGCAATTAGAACAATTTACAATTGTATTTTTTAAATGCGTTTTCGTTTTTACAAATTTAGCTATGTACAATCCTACGCCAAAAAGTAATTTAAAAAATAATAATGTCTACTATTTTTAAGCACCTACTATGTGACAGATATTGTCCTAGGGTTTTTACTACATTACCTCACCAATCCTTCTTTTTTATTTTTACTTTTGGTATGATTCCATATTTATGAGCTTATTGAATAAGCAAAGCTAATCTATGGAGGAGAAGAAATCGTATCAGTGGTTGCTTCTTGGGGAGTGATGAGACAAGGATTGACTGAGAAGGAACTTGGGAGAACTCTGGGTAATGTAAATATTCTATTGGTAATGTTCAGGACACACAGATGAATGCATTTATCAAAACTCATTGACTATTATAGTTAAGTTTAAGTGATTTCATTGCATGAAATTATCCTCAAAAAGAGCTATAAATGAATATTAAATTTTAATTAGTAATGCATATTCTCAAGTACTTAGGGAGGAGGGTATTAATGTCTACAGTTGACTTTGAAATGCGTCAAAAAATAAGACGGCTGATAGGTAAGTAGAAGGATTCATGGGTGAAGAGAGAACAGATAAAGTAAGTGAAAGAAAATGCTAATGGCAGAATCTAGGTGTTTCTAGATATGGATGTTTACTCATAACAATTTTCAAATTTTCTGTAGATTGAAAATTTTTATAATGAAATGTTGGGTGGAAGAAGACAGGTAGAAAATTTTAAAATGCCTCCTTGTTTATGATTCCTGATTAGTAATTAATTTCTTTCTCCGTAATGAAAAAGTCAGTCTTCCCTAATGGCTCCAGGGATGACTGGAGGACAGGATATAAAGAAAGTCCTTTCAGAGAGTTGAGGGGTAGTGGGAGCTTGGCTAAGATAAAGAGTGGAGGGGGCTGGGAAGCAGATGGTGAGAGTTTTGGGTAATATAACAGTCAGGATTCACCCAGAGAAACAGAACCAGTAGGAGTTTTATAGGAGATATATCATAAGGAATTTGCCACAGGCAGTTCTGGGGGCTGGTAGGCAAGTCTGAAATCAGTAGGGCAGGAAAACAGACTTGGAAAGCTCTCAAGAAGGAGCTGAAGCTGCAGTCTATGGCAGAATTTCTTTTCTTTTCTTTTCTTTTCTTTTCTTTTATTGTACCAGTCTTTGGTTAGTATATCTATTATTCCAGATGGGAACATTGTTCCTGAAATGCTAAGAAATCTTGCCATATTTGCATGCCTATTATCTGATGGATTCAAGTTGTTGACTTCAAAATTCCTTTTCTCTGCATACTACCCAGCTATTAGAAAAGTCCATAAGTCATTGTGCTTTAAAGATGAATTAAACATTTTTGAACATGCCTAATACATTTGTATCATGTTCTTTACCTGCTAAGCAAGGCACTAGAGACTTTTGCTGATGTGGAATTTATATAATTATGAAAAATTTCATGTAGGTAGAATTTCTGAATACAAATTTAATAAAAATCAATAACAATTCTTGTGATAGCTTTGCAAAAGGAATTTTGAATGGCAGAAGACAGAAAATAATAGCACTTAGTAGTAAGAGTTTCAAGAAATGGTTGGGCTTGGGTCAAGGACCACCCCAAGGAACCATGGACAGATAGAAGCAGAAAAGTTCTTTAAAATCTAATTGTTATATGTATATAATTATATACATGCAATTCTATATATTTATATATAATTTCTGTTATAGTACATAATGTGGTCATTTATTTTAATATTGTATATTGCCTACTATGAAGAAAAATTGGTACTGTAGGAAGAAATGACATATTTTCCCTTGAGCATTCTATGCACCAAATATGTAATTGTGTACCCCAGGAGTACATGCTCCAAGTTTGAGAAGAATGATTAAATGGTCTACCATGTATCTGGTGTTTATTGCAAGAAATGATTATATATGTATGATTTTTGAAGACTTTAAATGTAAGATTTTATTTAATCCTCACCAAAATTACTGAGACATAATCCTTTAGGTTGTATTTATGCAAAATACTCTATGGCTTATCATTCAATAGCATCATTAACTCCCCTTAAACTGAAGTGTTTGATAAGTCACACCAAGTTTGAAATGTTCAAAGCTACAGATTGTGTTTAATTGATTGCTTTGTTTTCCCAAATTTTAGCAGTAGTGGCAGAGGGAAAAATAAGGGGTGAGTAGTTATAGGCAATGGGTGAGAGCCCAGAACATTTTGAGGAAGATCATGCTTTTAGATGATTCTATAAACACTATATTCATCAGATTTTATTACTTTTCATGAAACTTATAAACTTCCTGCTAGGTTAAATTTTTTGTGAAACCCATGCTATCATTTAATAATTAACTCAAGTAATACATTAAATTTATATATGGGAGTATCTGCAAAGCTTTTGCAGAACAGAAAATTCATGGGAACACTGCTTAGTTAATGGCTATATTAGCTTAGAAAAGCATACAATGTTTTTCCATTTAGGCCACATCTTTTTTGTTATCCACACCTTTAGATTTCTTTGCAACTATTAAATACACAGATTCCATTTAGTTTACACAGGAGTAAACACCTGGAAGGAGCTTACCCTTCTTACTACCAAGGGATGTGCACAGCAATCCTGAGAGAAAACAAGATCATCTCTTATCATCTCCATCCTAACAAGGTAAACACTGTGGTCGTCAGGGCTTAAAGGCTATTTTTTAGATCAAAAATTAAATAGCAGATACTGTGCTTAAATAATTTGACCTTTAAGGAATGCATTTCCCTAAAGAACTTAGAATTATTAGTTTGAAAATTAACACTATACATGTGTTAATTTTACAAGTAGGCATAGATTAAGGGATTCAGGCACTTATTGCAATTGTAGCTGGAAAAAAGACACAGATGTGATCAGGGAAACTAGTCTCTGATGACTATTATTATTACTTATATATATATATTTTTTTTTATTGTGATTTAGGTTTTGGGGTTCATGTGGAGAACATGCAAGATGGTTGCATAGGTACATACATGGCAATGTGTTTTGCTGCCTTCCTCCCCATGACCTATATCTGGCATTTCTCCCATGTTATCTCTCCCCAACTCCCCACTCACCGCAGTCCCTCCCCTAGTTTCCCCCAACAGACCCCAGTATGTGATGCTCCTCTCCCTGTGTCCATGTGTTCTCATTGTTCAACACCCACCTATGAGTGAGAACATGCAGTGTTTGATTTTCTGTTCTTGTGTCAGTTTTCTGAGAATGATGGTTTCCAGGTTCATCCATGTCCCTACAAAGGATATGAACTGATCATTTTTTATGGCTGCATAGTATTCCATGGTGTATATGTGCCACATTTTCCCTGTCCAGCCTATCATTGATGGGTATTTGGGTTGGTTCCAAGTCTTTGCTATTGTAAACAGTGCTGCAGTGATCATTCATGTACATGTGTCCTTCTGATAAAACAATTTATATCCTTTGGATATATACCCAGTAATGGGATTGCTGGGTCAAATGGAATTTCTATTTCTAGGTCCTTGAGGAATCGCCACACTGTCTTCCACAATGGTTGAACTAATGGATATATACTCATTACTGGGTATATATCCAAAGAACATATATAGTGTGTGTGTGTGTGTGTGTGTGTGTGTGTGTGTGTGTGTGTGTATTTCCAAAGAATATATATATCCTTTGGATATATACCTAGTAATGGGATTGCTGGTTCAAATGGAATTTCTATTTCTAGGTCCTTGAGGAATCATCACACTGTCTTCCACAATGGTTGAACTAGTTTACACTCCCACCAGCAGTGTAAAAGTGTTCCTATTTCTCCACATCCTCTCCAGCATCTGTGGTCTCCAGATTTTTTAATGATCACCATTCTAACTGGCCTGAGATGGTATTGCAATGTGGTTTTGATTTTCATTTCTCTAATAATCAGTGATGATGAGCATTTTTTCATATGTTTGTTGGCCTCATATATGTTTTCTTTTGTAAAATCTCTATTCATATCCTTTGCCCACTTTTGAATGGGCTTGTTTGTTTTTTTTTCTTGTAAATCTGTTTTAGTTCTTTGTAGATTCCTGATATTAGCCCTTTGTCAGATAGGTAAATTGCAAAAATTTTTTCCCATTCTGTTGGTTGTAGCTTCACTCTAATGATTGTTTCTTTTGCTGTACAAAAGTTTTGGAGTTTAATTAGGTTCCATTTGTCTATTTTGTGGCTAATGCTTTTGGTGTTTTACTCATGAAGTCCTTGCCTATGCCTATGTCCTGAATGGTTTTGTCTAGATTTTTTTCTAGGGTTTTTATGGTGTTAGGTCTTATGTTTATGTCTTTAATCCATCTAGAGTTAATTTTAGTGTAAGGTGTCAGGAAGGGATCCAGTTTCTGCTTTCTGCACATTGCTAGCCAGTTTTCCCAACACCATTTATTAAACAAGGAATCCTTTCCCCATTGCTTGTTTTTGTCAGGTTTGTCAAAGATCAGATGGTTGTAGACTGTTATTATTCTGAGGCTAATAGTGATGAGCTCTTGGTGAACTTCTGGTTCTTCTATAGCTATGCCTTGTTTCAAGGAACTTGACTATAAATAGAGACAAGTTACAGGAAATGAAGATCATTTTTGTTCAAAAATATTCAACATAACATTGCCTTCTACATCCAGCTTCCCTGTAATGTTTTCAAATCTAGTTTTAAATGGCTTAGTTTATTTTTGCTTATTACTCCATTGATTAAAGACTATTTTTCAGGTGCTGTGCTAGGTCCTTGTCCCATGGAGTAACAGGTCACAGTTTCTTTCTTCATCAACAAATATGTTAATGAAAAAGATATTGAAATGATAGATTAATAATTGTTTGATTACAAAATGAGTTCCTTTTCAAAACAGTTAAGAGAGTAATCTAGACCTTTCTGAAGTCGTACCATTGAAGGTGACATCTGGTGGAGTCCAGGATGAAAGAGGTGCATGTAGGATGGGGTGGGCAGCCAGCATACCCTGAAGTGAGCAATGGCCTTAAATAAAGCCACCATAGCTAAAGCCAAGGGAGAGAAGGAGAGTACTGTAAGGTGAGGTTTGAAAAGGAAGGCTGAAACTCAGTTTTGAAGAACCCTAAGCCATTGTACAGCATTAGCTTTCATAGATTTGCCATAACAAACTGGGTGGTTTATCAGCATTGTTTTCTTATAATCTTGGAGGCTAGAAGTCCAAAATCAGGATGTCATCAGTGATGGTTCCTTCTGAAGGCTCTGATGGAGAATCTGTTCCTTAACTTTCTCCTCGCTGTCAATACTGGGTATTCCTTACCTTGTAGATATAATCAGCCCACTATATCCAAGGCTTCTACATCTACAGAGGCAAGTACTTACCTAGCACTTATACTGTACTGGATATTATTTATAAGTAGAGATGATTTTAAATATATAGATGGCTAGGTGTGATGGCTCAGGCCTATAATCCTAGCACTTGAGAGGCCAGGGCAGGTGGATCACCTGAGCTCAGGAGTTTGAGACCAGTTGGAGCAACATGGTGAAACCCTGTTTCTACTAAAAAAAAAAAAAAAAAAAAAAAAAAAATTAGGACATAGTGGCATGTGCCTGTAATCCAAGCTACTCCAGAGGCTGAGACACATGAATTGCTTAAACCCAGGAGGTAGAGGTTACAGTGAGCTGAGATTTTGTCACTGCACACTGTACTCCAGCCTGGGTGACAGAGTGAAAATCTGCCTCAAAAAAAATTTGTATGTTTATATATATATAGATGTCTGTAAATATCATGCCATTTTATGTAAGGAACTTGAGCACAATCCTCTGAGGATACTGAGGGTAAACAGTACATTTTCCCAAGCTCTGTGCATGGCATTCTCATCTGTGTGATTTTGTCTCTTCACATGGTCATCTTTTCATAAAGACATTAGTCATTTTGGATTAGGAGCCTATCCTACTCCAGTATAATCTCAGCTAATTACATTAGTCATGATCCTATTTCTAAATATGGTTACAATTTTAAGTATTGAGGACTTGGACTTTAACACATCTTCTTTTGGGGGGCACAATGCAACCCATAAGTCTTATTAAGAGATTTTTATTTCTCTCAAGATCAAATTGAAATCACTGAATAAGTTTATGCCTCCTTCTGACAGTTCTTTGAAGAAAATAAAAAGGCAGGAGGAGAAAAAGCTAGTGAATTAACAAGCTTCTGCAAATACATTAGGATGGTAAGAAGTAATTGTAGCTTAAACTAAGGTATCAGTACTAAAGGTAGAGAGAAATGGAGCATTTGGCAAAATGTCATAAGAGGAAGTAGATTTGAGAATACCAGCAAAGCGATAAATTATTATGGACTTGTTGAGTTTTGCATGCCACCGAGACACTAACAAAAAGTGAAAGGAGGAAGTGGTCCACATAGTAGTAGCATTCAAGAGAGGCTGGAGGTGCAATTTTAGACTCTTAAACACACAGATGGCTCTAAAAATATGAGTGTGGGTGTCTCATAGAAAGAATATAAGAAGGGTAAGAAAAGAAGACTGAGCAGTAGGGGCCTGAGAGGTTAAGAGAAAAACAAAGAGACAGATAATAACAAAAGGCCTTAAATAAAGCCTTTAGAATGAGCCTGAAGAAGGAGGTCACATACATCAAGAGAAGAAACTGTTTCCAGAAAGGAGAATTGAATAGTATTCGATGCTGCTGAGTTTAATATAAAATGAAGGACCCAAATGGCAAAATGGGATAATACAAATGCCATTTTTTATTTCATGAGAGAATGTCACATTTTTCAGAACGACTGTAAACATAAGAGATAGTATACCTGTATATGGGAAGTTTTACAGCGTTGACCAACAACCTTTGACTTATTCTATTCTTGGCAAAAACAATTGTCAAAATCATAAATTGATAGGGTAAAAGTAATATAGACTTGAATAGATCCAACCTCTTTTTTAAAATTTCTTTGAATGATGTCAAATCAATGAGTCCTGAAAATTTATAATCATGTTTTACCAGAATAATTGAGGGAAGTTACTTTGTATAGTTTTGGACAGAAACTACTGATATGCTTCCCAATTTTAGGAATCGGCAGGTAATCCTTAAATAGTGTCACCTTTAATTTTTAATAATGCACTCTCCGTATTATAACATCCAAATGATATTACAGGGATTTTTTGTTATCTTATTTCTTTTACAATTCCTCCTCCTCTTCCTTTCTTAGTGGAGACTCTACAAAAGATTCCAGAAGGCTAGGTGTGAAAAAATAGTCAGTCGTGTGACTATAACCAGCAACAAAGTGCCATGCCTAAAAATCATTCATATTCACTTCCTAAAACAGTTTGGAGGCCCCCAAAACAAAACAAACAAGAAACTCTTCCCCAATGTCTTGGCGTTATATACTTATAATGTGAAATTACATTTTCATAAAAGCAAAGAATGTAAAAGTCTAAAACATGCAAGAAACTTGAATGAGCTTCTGAGTATTCTATAGAGTCTTAATTCTTTCTGCACTTCAATTTATTGAATTAACCTGGCAGTACAATATTTTCTCTCCTTCCGTAGACTACTCTACCTGCTGTTAAGAATTGGACAAGATTTACTGATCTGGCTAACTACTGGTGTGATATCTTTAAGTGGTGAATATAAATCTTTAAATCACAGTGCTTACAATTACTTTACTTCCTCCTAGTATTTGATCCACAAAGAAGAAAAAAGAAAAGCAATGGAGAACATATCACTGACATTTGCAACACCATTTTTTCTGTTTAAAATTATTTTTAACACCCCTGGAAAAGATGTAGCTTTTTTTTTTTTTCCTATTAGACCTTAGAAGGAACAAACACAACCTTAGAAGAATAAAGTATCTACTCTGCAATATGTACATAAATGCTGAAGGGGATGCTAAAATGCAAGGATGAAAAGTTTTAAACAGGACATCTGGCAACACAGCCTCTCTTTCAATCCCTGGTAAATAGACATAATTAAAATCAGTGTTGTTTTTTGGTTTGCTTTTTGCTTTTTAACCTAACTTCATTGTTCAGGTTTGTTATTGTGTCAAATGAGTCATTAAGAGTTTGATATTGCTAAGCTTCTGAAAAATTGCTTAAATAACTAAGCATCCTAAAGAATAACTTTTAAAATATACTTAATTTTTCCCACCTTAAACCTACTGCCCCTCTACTGACTTCTCTGCTCCCCAACCACATTTACTCATTTACTATGTTATAAATTTTTCAGTCAGCATAATTCATCATGACTTAATATGTGATTGAACATGTATCATTGTTGCCTGATTATGAAGTATATATTACTTAGTTTTAGTGCTATTTTTTCAGATTCTATAATTTCAAAAATGCTAAGAAAAAATGAATGTCAATATCTGCTTTTTTTTTTTTTTTTTTAAGATGGAGTTTTGCTCCTTTTGCCCAAACTAGAGTGCAGTGGTGCAAGCTCGGCTCACTGAACCTCCACCTCCTTGGTTCAAGTGATTCTTGGGCCTCAGCTTTCCACGTAGCTGGGAATACAGGTGCATGCCACCATATCCAGCGATTTTTTTTTTTTTTTGTATTTGTATTAGATACAGGGTTTCACCATATTAGCCAGGCTGGCCTTGAACTTCTGACTTCAGCACTTTAAGTATGTCATGCCATTCTCTCCTGGCTTGTAAGACTTCCACTAAAAAGTCTGCTACCAATCATATTTGAGCTCCACTGTATGTTATTTGTTTCTTTTCTCTTGCTGCTTTTAGGATCCTTTCTTTATCCTTGACCTTTGTGAGTCCGATTATTAAATACCTTGAGACAGTTTCTTTGGGTTAAATCTGCCTAGTGTTCTATAACCTTGTCGAACTTGGATATTGATATCTTTCTTTTGATTTGGAAAGTTTTCTGTTACTATCCCTTTAAATATGCTTTCTACCCCTATTTCTTTTTTTAACCTCCTCTTTAAGGCCAATGGTTCTTAGATTTGCCCTTCTGAGGCTATTTTCTAGATCCTGTAAGTGTGCTTCATTGTTTTTTACTGTTTTTTCTGTCCACTGACTGTGTATTTTCAAGTAATCTGTCTTCAAACTCACTAATTATTTATTCTGCTTGATCGATTACCCTTTTGAAGGGCTCTGATGCATCCTTCAGTATGCCAACTGTATTTTTCTGCTCCAGAATTTCTGCTTGATCTTTTTGATTACTTCAATCTCTTTGTTAAATATATCTGATAGAAGCCTGAATTCTTCTCTCTGTTGTCTTGAAATTCTTCGAGTTTTTTAAAAAACACAGTTATTTTGATTTTTCTGTCTGAAAGGTCACATAACTCGGTTTCTCCACGATTGGTTTTTTGGTGCTTAGTTTATTTGGTGAGGTCATGTTTTCGTGGATGGTGTTGATGCTAGTAGATGTTCTTTGGTGTCTGGGCATTGTAGAAATAGGTATTTATTTTACTCTTCGCTGTCTGGGCTTATTTGTAGCCATGGCTTTCCAGATATAAACTGTAACTGAATTTGGGGGGATCTCAAACCCAGTAATGCCACGGTTCTTGCAGATTCATAGAGGTACTACTGTCTTGATGGTTTTGGACGTGATCCACAAAAATACTCTGGATTACCAGGTAGAGACTCTTGTTCTATTTCCTTACTTTCTCCCAAACAAATAAAATCTCTTTCCCTTCTGAGCCATCTAAAGCTGGGGGTGAAATGACACAGGGACCCCTGTGGCTGCCACCATTACAACTGCTCTGGGTCAGACCTGAAGCCAGTAAAGCCCTGGCTCTCACTCAATGTCTGCTGTAACCACTCACTGACTACTGCCTATGTTCACTCCAGGTCCCTAGGGCTCTATAATCAACTGGTGGCAACACCAGCCAGACCTCTGTTCTTCTTTACAGGGCAGTGATGTCCCTAAAGTCCCAGATGAATTGAGGTGCTGTCCAGGAGTCAAGGACTAGAGTCAAAAATATTAGAAGTCTACCTGATATTCTCTTGTCCTGTGGCAAAGCTGACACTCAAAAAATAAGACCCAATCCTTCCTATTTTTATCAACCCTTTCAAAAAGCAGAAGAACCTCACCCCATATCCTCCACCACCCAAGGCCATGAGGAGTACTGTCAGACTACTCTCTCTGTTGCCTCAAGGCCCACAGGCTCTCAAGTCAGCTTATGGTGAATGCTGCCTGATCTGGGACTCATGCTTCAGGGTAGTGGGCTCCCCTCTGGCTCAGGAAAAGTCCAGAAATGCCATACAAGAGTGAAGTCCTAGAATCTGGGACCCCAAGTGCCCACTTGGTGCATTATGTCTCTGTGACCTTGCTGGTACCTAAGGTCCACAACAAAATCCCCTTTATTTTCCTGTTGCTTTTCTTAAGGAGTTTTGCTCCATAGCCACCACGGCTGGTAATCATTCCACCTCAAGCCAGGAAGTTTCAGAGGCTTATCCAAGGTCCTTGATGTAGTACTTTGTATCACTGCTGGTTATTCAGGGCCAGAACTAGGTCCTTTCCTTCAAGGCAGTGAAGGATTCCCTAGTAGCCCAGGATGTTTCTAGAATGCCATTTGGGAGCATGGGCCTGGAACAGTAACCTCACAACTATGACCAGTACTCCATCCCACTGTGGCTGAGCTGGTTTCCAGAGTACAGGACAAAGTTCTTTTCACTGTTCCCTCTCCATTTCTCAAGCAAGAGGAAGGGGCCTTTTGGGAGCTATGAGCTGTGCAGCCTGGGATTAGTGGGGAGGTGATGCCAGCACTCCATTGGCTTCCCCAGCTGGTGTCTCAGTAGGTTGTGTGTCCCCCCAGTCCACTGTTTCTGGACCTAGTTCAACACTAGGACTCAACTAAATGTTGGAATCACTGTGGCGTAGTCTGCCTTTCAAGTTTACTTGTAGACACAGTATACTGTAGTTTTTAGTTGTGAGGTTTGCAGGAATTTGAGTTCCTTACCACTGGGAACAGTGATTCTCCTCTGGCTAGGGCTGATTTAAACTCTCCCTCTGTGGGCAGACATCAGTTGAATTTGATCTGCTTTTTCTTTCTCTTCTAACGTGACAACACTGAGTTCAATGCCTCACAATTGCTGGTTCTCCCTTCCCCAGCACCCAGAGACACACTCTGCAACATCCTGCTACTGCTGCTTTCAAGGATGTGGGAAGGATGCTGACAGCAATTCAAGACTATTTCTTCAGTGTTTCCTTCAGCAATGCGAAGTTAAAACCAGGTACTATGAAGGCTCACCCGATTTTTGGTTCTTATGAAGGTGTGGTTGTTGAATTGGTGTCCTTGTGGAGAGGACGTCTGGTGGAGAGTTCTATCTTGCTCTGCCTCCTCCTTATGGTCTCTTTTAAATATTTAAACAAAACTGCATGGCAAACACTATCACCTTACATGCATGAGGGTAAATTAAATCTCATCTTTATCAACTCAGGCAGTTGCTATAATTCTGAGTAATTGTAGTTAATAAGGTTTTATTGTCACATTAAAACACAAAGTGTTTCAACTCAATACCTAAAATTTCCAATTCATGTAATAATTGAAAATCTAAATTACTCAAAATTGAGACCTTTTTTTCTTTAATATTCTTTCTGTTCAGGTATGGTGTAAGCAGAAAGACTGTAGTCTGGGAAACCATTGTGGGTAACCAATTGCTGCTTTTAGTGCTTCTATTCTTCTCCTCACTAAACATGATTTATGGTATCTGTAGGTCATGAGAAGGCAGACAGAAGAGAGGAAAGTGGAAAAGGAGAACACTTATACGATAATGTCTGTATTATCAATTTTATTATTTCAAAAGATATTTGTAACTCTTTCTTTCAATAGTTTTTAAGAGAATATCCCTTATTTGTGATTATTTACCTTTAGTTTTTTTTTGTTACTGTAAGTTAGTTTCTATTTTGCCAGATGACTAAGCCCTAATATTTTTTGTCCTGGTGCATTAGAAAGTATATGCTCATGTTTTTCTTTTCCAAGGTGCTTTAATCTCTATACAGAGTTGTCTTGCAAAGGATTTAACACGACTCTAAGTTGGCACCTATATTTGTGTGGTCTGTGCCCACAGATTCAAATTTACCCCAATCCATACTGAAACATAAATGATTTTATGAATCACAGCTTCAACTATGCTTTTAAACGTTGTTTTAGTCAGGCTGCTTTCCTTTGGTTCCTTAAGCATCATTAAGTTATCGGTCCACCTTCTCCCTTGAGCACCAGAGGTCACTATGTTAATCTCCGCGTCGTCTCTTTTAGCTTGTCTATATTTTGTCTGAATTGAGTAAGAGTGGGATTAAAACTAGCTGTCTTCAAAGAATTTCTGATAAAAATTGTTTTGAGTTGTCAAAGCATGAGCTTTATTATACTTTAGAGTGAATAAAGACTTTAAGAATCTTCTAATTGGCACAAGAGTGCCTACTTTGACAGTGCATACATCCTGGTCCCTATCGCTCCAGGAAACATTTCAGTAGCTACCTACATGTAATGAAGAAGCCTCATCCTGAATATATTGAAATATATATTCCCTTCATAATTTTGTTCCTGTTTATTTACCTGTAGCATCATTAATTCTTTTATTCATTTGCACTTATATAGTTGCCCTACAGCCAACTCACAAATTCCAAAATCTCTCATGTTTTGTAGATTATTTATCACAACCTGTTCTTTCTGTCTGGAATCTTGTTTTCCTTTTCTATGCTTTGGGTCCAGCTTAAACATCACGTTGACTGTAAAATCTACTTTTCTTCCAAGAGATATTTGATTATTTCTTTTTTTTTTTTTTTTTTTTTACCAAATCATGCCTCTATCATAGCATGTACCAGTTTTCTTATGGTTAGACATGTGCATGACTTTCTTCCATACCACTCTGAGCTCTCCAAGAACAATGTTTTACAGACAAAATAGGATGTAAAATTAGATGTCTATGCAGTCAATGATTAGTCAATAAAGAAATGCATCCAAAGTAAATGCTGAAGGAAAATTGCATTAAAATTTCACATATCAAAAAAGAAAAAATGGAACAATATTCAATAGTGGCTGAGAGAGCAGATTTTTGAATCAGATTACCTAGCTTTGAATGCTTGGTGTATCAAACACTAATAGAATGAATTGGGCATTAATGTACTCTATTGCTTCATTTTATAATGGGACTATAACAAAATTTAGAACATAATTTTGCTAGGGTTAAATAAACTGGTATGTGCATGTAATAATGCACTTAGTAAAAAACATCCATTAAAAAGCTGAAAGAAAAAGTAGTTTCTCCTTACATTAGATTTGAGAGATTTGTTGTAAGTGTCCCCAGTTCTTCAACTCTCCCTGTATCCATGTTCCTTCTCATGCTCCACCACTCTGACCTGGGCCTGACCTGTTGCTTTGGCCAATAGCATGCCAGTGGATGTGACATAGGCAGGAGCTTAAAAAAGCACTTCTACATTTCCAATTACTTGTCTGCATATCTTCCATTGCTGTGAGAATTCTTCAAATTAGACTCCTGGAGAATAAAAACTATATTAACTCAGTCATATCAGCCAAGCCTGTCTTAGATCAGACAAGTGATAGCTGGTTTATTCCTCCATTCTCACACTGCTGTAAAGATACTATCTGAACCTGGGTAAATGGTAAACAAAAGAGGTGTAATTGACTCACAATTCTGTATGCCTGGAGAAGCCTCAAGCAACTTATAATCATGGCTGATGGCTAAGGGGAGCAAGGCACTTCTGGCATGGTGGCAGATGAGAGAGAGAAAGAGAGAGAGACATTGAGAGAGAGAGGGAGAGAGAGAGAGAGAGTTATGGATGAATTGTAAATGCATATTACTAATGAAAGAAGCCAACTTGAAAAGTCTATGTACTGTATGATTCCAACCATGATGTCCTCAAAAAAGAAGAATTATGGGAAGAGTAAAAATATCAGTGATTGCCAGGGGTTAGTGTTAAAAAAGAGATAAATGGACAAAGCAAAGGGGATTTTTAGGGCACTGAAACTCTTCTGTATGATGCTATAATGGTGAATACATGTCTTTATGCAACTGTTAAAACCCATAGAATGTACAACAACAAGAGTAAATCCTAATGTAAACTGTGATCTTTGATGCCAGTGCACGTTCATCAGTTAAAACAAATGTATCACGCACATGTCTGATGTTGTTAGTGTGGGAGATTGTGTATGTGTGGGGCAGGAGGTTTACGGGAACTCTGTACGTTCTACTCAGTTTTGCCGTGAACCTGAAACTGCTCTTAGAAATAAAACTACCTAAGCCTCAAAAGCAGTTTGTTAAATTTTCATTAATCATTCAATTTTATCCTACAAAAGAGAGAGACTGTAAAAAGAATTAAAAATTATGGAAATATTTTTGAAGAAGATATAATGGAGCTAGGAATCCCACCCGTGACTCTCCTATGAGGCCCAGACAACTTAGGGAAAGTGACTCTCATGATTAATTTAGAGAGCTTGATTTATCATCCTTGGAGCTTGGAAGATAGTAATCAATGGTTCTGAATTCATGCTCCAGAAACCTAAACAATGAGACTCTATCAAAAGTTAAATACGTAGAACAGAGTACATTGGTGGTTACAAAAAGTGAGGAGGTGGGTGAAATGGTGAGAAGATGGTCAAAGTTGTAGTTATGTAGTATGAGTAAGTATAGAAATATAACATACAGCCTGATGACTACAGCTAAAAATACTGCATCACACAGTGGAATTTGCTAACGTAAATTTCGGGTGTTCTCCCCACCACCATTAAAACAACAAAATGCTAACTATGTGAGAAGATGTATATGCCAATTTGCTTGACTGTAGTAACCATTTCACTATGGATATTTTTAAATATATATGTATTAGTCTGTTTTCACACTGCTGATAAAGACATACCAGAGACTGGGAAGAAAAAGAGATTTAATTAGACTTATGGTTCCACATGGCTGAGGCCTCAGAATCATGATGAGAGGTGAAAGGCACTTCCAATATGGTGGCAGCAAGAGAAAATGAGGATGAAGCAAGAGTGGAAACCGCTGATAAAGCCATCAGATCTCATGAGAGGTATTCACTATCATGAGATTAGCACGAGAAAAACCAGCCCTCATGATTCAATTGCCTCCCCGTTGGTCCCTCCCTTCCTTTTGCTTGAGAAATGGTGACGGAATGGAGAAAAGAATTTTGTCTTACATTTTGGAAACCAGCTCAGCCACAGTAGGATAGAGTACTAGTCATAGTTGTGAGGCTACTGTTCCAGGCCCATGCTCCCAGATGGCATTCTAGAAACATCCTGGGCTACTAGGGAATCCTTCACTGCCTTGAAGGAAAGGACCTAGTTCTGGCCCTGAATAACCAGCAGTGATACAAAGTACTACATCAAGGACCTTGGATAAGCCTCTGAAACTTCCTGGCTTGAGGTGGGAAGATTACCAGCCATGGTGACTATGGAGCAAAACTCCTTAAGAAAAGCAACAGGAAAATAAAGGGGATTTTGTTGTGGACTTTAGGTACCAACAAGGTCACAGAGACATAATGCACCAAGTGGGCACTTGGGGTCCCAGATTCTAGGACTTCACTCTTGTATGGCATTTCTGGACTTTTCCTGAGCCAGAGGGGAGCCCACTTCCCTGAAGCATGAGTCCCAGATCAGGCAGCATTCACCATAAGCTGACTTGAGAGCCTGTGGGCCTTGAGGCAACAGAGAGAGTAGTCTGACAGTACTCCTCATGGCCTTGGGTGGTGGAGGATATGGGGTGAGGTTCTTCTGCTTTTGGAAAGGGTTGGAAAGAATAGGAAGGATTAGTTCTTATGTTTTGAGTGTCAGCTTAGCCACAGGACAATAGAATATCAGGTAGGCTTCTAATATTTTTGACTCTAGTCCCTGACTCCTGGACAGCACCTCTATTCACCTGGGACCTTAAGGACATCACTGCCCTGTAAAGAAGAACAGAGGTCTGGCTGGTGTTGCCACCAGTTGATTATAGAGCCCTAGGGACCTGGAGTGAACATAGGCAGTAGCCAGTGAGTGGTTACAGCAGACATTGAGTGAGAGCCAGGGCTTTACTGGCTTCAGGTCTGACCCAGCACAGTTGTAGTGGTGGCACCCATAGGGGTCTCTGTGTCATTTCACCCCCAGCTTTAGATGGCTCAGAAGGGAAAGAGATTTTATTTGTTTGGGAGAAAGTAAGGAAATAGAACAAGAGTCTCTGCCTGGTAATCCAGAGTATTTTTGTGGATCACGTCCAAAACCATCAAGACAGTAGTACCTCTATGAGTCTGCAAGAACCGTGGCATTATTGGGTTTGAGATCCCCCCAAATTCAGTTACAGTTAATATCTGGAAAGCCATGGCTACGAATAAGCCCAGACTGTGAAGAGTAAAATAAATACCTATTTCTGCATGCCCAGGCACCAAAGAACATCTACTAGCATCAACACCATCCACGAAAACATGACCTCACCAAATAAACTAAGCACCAAAGAACCAATCGTGGAGAAACCAAGTTATGTGACCTTTCAGACAGAAAAATCAAAATAACTGTGTTTTTTAAAAAACTCAAAGAATTTCAAGACAACAGAGAGAAAGAATTCAGGCTTCTGTCAGATATATTTAACAAAGAGATTGAAGAAATCAAAAAGATCAAGCAGAAATTCTGGAGCAGAAAAATACAGTTGGCATACTGAAGGATGCATCAGAGTCCTTCAAAAGGATAATCGATCAAGCAGAATAAAGAATTAGTGAGTTTGAAGACAGGTTACTTGAAAATACACAGTCAGTGGATAGAAAAAAAACAATAAAAAACAATGAAGCACACCTGCAGGATCTAGAAAATAGCCTCAAAAGGGCAAATCTAAGAACCATTGGTGTTAACAAGGAGGTTAAAAAAAGAAATAGAGTTAGAAAGCATATTTAAAGGGATAATAATAGACAGCTTTCCAAATCAAAAGAAAGATATCAATATCCAAGTTCGACAAGGTTATAGAATGCCAGGCAGATTTAACCCAAAGAAAACTGTCTCAAGGCATTTAATAGTCAGACTCACAAAGGTCAAGGATAAAGAAAGGATCCTAAAAGCAGCAAGGAAAAAGAGACAAATAACATACAATGGAGCTCAAATATGATTGGTAGCAGACTTTTTAGTGGAAATCTTACATGCCAGGAGAGTATGGCATGACATACTTAAAGTGCTGAAGGAAAAAAACAAAAAAAAACAAAAAAACTTGCATCGTGGAATAGTATGTCCAGTGAAAATATTTTTCAAATGTCAAGAAGAGTTAATGACTTTCCCAAGACAAACAGAAGGTGAGAAATTTTATTAACACCAGGCCTGATGACAAAAGGTTAGAAATTTGATTATCACCAGTCCTGTCCTACAAGAAATGCTAAAAGGAGTACTTTAGCCAAAAGCAAAATGACATAGATGAGGAAAAAGTAATCACCTGAAGGTAGAAAACTCACTAATAATAGTAAGTACACAAACTAACTCTGAATATTATAATACTGAAACTGTGATGTGTTAGCTGCTCTTGTCCTGATTAGAAAGACTAAATGATGACCAATCAAAAGTGATAACTACAGTAACTTTTCAAGACATAGTCAGTACAATAAGATATAAATTGAAACAACCAAAAGTTAAAAAGTGGGGGGAATGAAGTTAAGGCATATAATTTTTACTAATTTTGGTGTGCGTTTTTGTTTGTTTATGCAAACAGTGCTAGGTTTTTATTAATTGAAAATAATGGGTTATAAGATAGTATTTATAAGTCTTTTGGTAATCTCAAACCAAAAAACATACAAGGGATACACAAAAATATAAAAAACAAGAAGCTAAATCATATCAACAGAGAAAATCACCTTTACTAAAGAAAGACAAGATGGAAAGAAAGACCACAAAACAACCAGAAAAGAAAAAACAAAATGGCAGAAGCCCTTACTCATTAATTATAACATTGAATATAAATGGACTAACCTCTCCAATCAAAAGACACCGACTGGCTGAATGGATGAAAAAACAAGACTCTTTGATCTATTGTCCACATGAAACACACTTCACCTATCAAGATACACATGGACGGAAAATGAAGAAACGGAAAAAACTACTCTATACCAAAGGAAACAACAAAAAGAGCAGGAGTCATTATACTTATATCAGACAAAATAGATTTTATGACAAAAACTAAAAAGGTCACTATAAAATGATAAAGAGGTCAATTAAGCAGGGGGACATAAGAATTTTAAAGCAAATGAGATACATAATCGGAGTAATTTTTGTGAAAACTGCTAAGAATTAATTTATGTGTAATATGAAATTATTTGTTATTGTAAAACTGTGATAGAATTAATTATAATTTTAAGCTTATTTTAAGATAATAAGAACATTGTAGGAAGTTGCAAGGAGATTCTACAATCACCCTTCAACAGCACCCACAATAGTAACATCTTGTATAATGATTGTAAACTATTAATGCCAGGAAATCAGCATGGTACAATTCAGTTTATTCAGATTTTACCATTTTCACAAACACCTCTTTATGTGTGTGTGTAATTCTATAAAGTTCTATCATATATGCAGCTTAATGTAATGACAATCACAACTGACATACAGAACTTTGCCATCACTTCAAGGCTCTCTCTTGTCACCCATGCGTAGTTACATTCACATCCTGGCCCCTCCGCCAATTAACTATTAGCTATCCCTAACTACTTGCCATCTTCACTATGTTGAAACTTCCAATACATGAACATGGTTAACTATCTTCAAATACTTTGGTCACCTTTGAGACTTTTATTGCGGCTTCACTCCTCATTACCTGTTATTGGTCAATTTAGATTTTGGATTTCTTCATGGTTCAATCTTGGTAGGTTGCATGTGTCTAGGATTTTGTTCATTTCTTCTAGAATTTTCATTTATTGGCATATAGTCACAGTAGCCACTAATGATGCTTTGAATTTCTGCAGTATCAGCTGTTGTACTGCCTAATTTTTCATTTTTTATTTTATGTATATAGATCTATTTTTTTTTCTTAGTGTGGCTAAGGGTTTGTCAATTTCACTTATCTTTTTAAGAAAACACTTTTTGCTTCATTTATATTTTGTATTTCTTATTTAAGTTTTATTTATTTCTTGTCTGGTCTTTATTATTTTTTTATTCTACTAATTGGGGGTTTGGTTTGCTCTTGCTTTTCTAGTTATTTAAGATCTATCACTAGATAACTGAAAATTTTTCTCTTTTTTTGATATAGGCACTTACAACTACAATATTCCCTTTTAGTAATGTTTTTGCTGTATCCTATAGGTTTTGGTATGTTGTGTTTCCATTATCATTTGTTTCAATATAATGAAAAAAGATTTTCAATTTTCTTATTTTCTTCATTGACCTACTGATCGTTCAGGAGCATATTGTTTAATTTTCATGTATTTGTATAGTTTCCAAAATTTCTTTTGCTATTAATTTCTAATTTTATTTCATTGTGGTCAGAGAAGTAGCTTGGTATTACTTTAAATTTTTTAATAGTTTAAGGTTTTTTTTGTGTGAACAAACATATGATCTATCCTTGAGAATAATCCATGTGCTAAGGAAAATAATGCATATTCTGCAGCCATTGCATAAAATTTTCTGTAAATATGTATTAGATCCATTTGTTCTACAGTGTAAATTAAGTCTGATGATTATTTGTTGATTTTCTATCTGGAAGATCTGTCCAATGCTGAAAGTGTGGTGTTGAAGTTTCCAGTTATTATCGTATTGGGGCAAATATCTCTCTTTAGCTCAAATAATATTTCCTTTATGTATCTGGTTACTCCAATGTTGGATGCATATATATTTAAAATATTTTATGATATCCTAATTCTAGCTGTTATCCCCAGGCGTCTGATGTCTTCCCCAAACTCACACGTAGATAAAATTATTAGTAAACCCTGAATAGGATAAAAGAGAAGCAATTATTTCATGTGGAAGTGTTGTTGTAAACCTTGAATTATAGTAAAATTACTGCATATCACTTAACTTAGATTTTCTGATTTCTATACTGATATTCTATTATATTTTTGATGGTGGCTTTAACTTTAATTTTCAGACAAATAGAATTATGATCTGTCTTGTCGTTGAACCTACATACTTAATCTTGAAAAACCTTCACCAAAGGAATTTTTTTTTAATTCAATCTGGAAGCTTAACTATCATCTAACGTAACCTTTCTGAAGAAAGATTTTTTTCCGCAATTTGTTCCTTTGAATATTTTCAAACTTTCCTTTAGGTTCATCTGACTTTATTTTCTGTAAGTTATAGAGGAATTTTGTTTCATTTGGTCCCAGAAAAAAAGTGCCTTCAATCTTATTTTAATAAATAAGTTATCTCTCCATTTAAATTACTCTGAGGTACACGGGGAGCTTCAGTCTTGCAAGAGTAGTATAGTTGCTAAAGGTAACCATGTTGTCATATAATGCATTCATCATGCTTTAGTGAACTTGAAAATATTATATTGTTAGATGACAAAAATGATGAAAGAACATGTAGGGAGTTCATGCAGAAAATCATCTTTGCTGATAAAATAAACATGAAGCAAATATAACATGCTAGGTAAATACCTAACCGTGGCTGAGTAAGCCAGGCTCCAGGAGTGGGCATACTGCAGCAAATTAATTTTGCTGATTCAGTGGACAAATGTGAGCCCATGCCAAATGAGAGTCACTTAGTGTAGATCTATGATTGTTTTCTGGGCAAAACTTACAGAGGATTTTTAATTTTCTCTTTCTACTTATTGCAGAGCAAAACAAAACAAACAACAACAAAAAAAGACAAATTTCATAAAAGTGTCTAATATATAGACAAAAAATTAGTTTAATTTTACAAAATTAGATAAAGTTAAGTTGAAAATTTTATATTTAAAGATATGGAAGTCAATTATCTCGTGTCTTAAAGGCATCTTGAACCTTTACATCTATCTAAGGAGAACTGTAGTAAAAGCATGACTTATGGAAAATAAATGTCAGTTTTCACTATCTCGTTGGAGATACCCATGGTTTACACAGAGGGTAATATTTAACATTTTATCTCTCTTTTGTATAATTTCTACTTCTCAGGATTTTGGTTTTAAAAAAATTGGATGGTAACCAAATAAATAATTGCGTGATTTCCAATTTACACAATGCAAAATTACATCTACTTTATTATTTTGTCTTAATCTGAGGTAGGTTTTCTGTGAGACCATTATTCTCATCACCATTTCATAAATAGTGAAATTAAGACCTACCAAAAGAAACACATCCTACGTCACTTAGCTAATATAGGACAGAGTTGAAGTTCTAATTCTTAGACTTGTCTAAAACCATAGCCCATACGGTTTCTCTTCTATTCTGATGCATAAACGAATACTGTATTCCTTGTAACAGAAATATCTCTGAGTACACTAGGGAGAAGGTTCTCTCTATCTAGAGTCCTAAAGAGTCATTGAAAGACAGTTTTTCCCTTATCTAATTAATATTGGTGGTCTAGGAAGAGGACTAAATATAAAAAGAAGAATTGAAAGTTAAATAAATCTTTCAAAATCTAGAAATGCAGTGTATTGCTTCTCCTCTACCACTGATAATTACTTTAAGTAGTGTTGTTATGCCATTCTAAGTAGGTATAAAATAATCATAAGGCTTCTTAAACTTTAAACTAGGGATTTCTGTCATGGATTTTACATGACGTGAAGTATCACAGTATTTGAAGGGAGGATTGAAGCTTGATTCATCTGGTTTATCTTCTCAGTCAGTATTTCCCCTTAATAACAACACTGACTTCCAATGAAGTGCGTGACATTTGGCTTTTACATTATTTAATTTTTTGGAAATAAATAATATTTGATTGCTATCCATACTTTAAGAGGCATCATTATCCATACTTTTAGATAAGGACCCTAAAACTCTGAGAGATTAAGAAGTTTAACCAATAGCATCAGCTTGGAGTTGATAATGCTAAGACTTACTTTCAGGCTTCTCTAATTCAAAGCCAGTTCTAAATAATCATGCCTGGGTGCTCAGTTTACCTCTTGGGTGGTGGTTCAAGTTTTTAACTCAAGGAGTTAAGGCCCAGAGGGGGCACAGGCCAATGAATAAGACTGCCTCCTTCTTATTCCAGTGAGCTAACCTCAAGGCCAAGGGTTCAGGGTGCCATGGGTTGAGGGAATGGGCTTTCACCATGGTGAACCTGGAAGGCAGGGCTACCATCCTGGTGAGCATGAAGGACAGATAATCTAGCCAAAGGGGGATTGTTCTCAAGCTTTAAAATATAATGGCCTTTGACTCGCTAGGTTTTGGACTTGTTGGGAACCTTGGCTCTTTCATAGTTCTCATTTCTCTCTTTTGGAATGGCAATGTTTATGTCTATCCTATGCCTGCTGTCCCACCACTCTATGAAAGAGATAACTTGTGTGCTTTTATAGATTCACAGCAGAAGGGGCATTTTGCCTCAGTATGAATCATACCTCCAGTCCCACCCATACTTGCATTAAATGATATTTAGGTGATATTTTGGGCTTAGAGATTTGTGTGGGAATGTGTTAAGATTTTTGGGACAGATAGAATGGGGTTAATGTATTTTTTATGTGAGAAAGACATGAATTTGAAAGAACCAGACAGCGAAGTGTTATGTGCTGAATTGGATCCCTTGCAAATATTTATGTTGAAGTCTTATCCCTCCAGTATTTTATAATGTGGCTACATTTGACGAAGGGTCTTTATAGAGACAATAAAATTAAAATGAGGTTAGATCGGTGAGCCCTAATCCATTACTACTGGTGTCCTTGTAAGAAAAAGAAATTTGGACACAGGTACAGAGAGAGAACACATGAAGAATAGCGCCAACTAAAAGCCAAAATAAGAAGACTGGAACAGGTCTTTTCCTTGCGGCTCTCAGAAACAACCAACTCTGCTGACAACTTGATCTTGCACTCCCAGCTTCCAACACAGTGAGACAACATATTTCTATTGTTGAAGCCACCCAGGCTGTGGTACTTTGTTATGACAGCCTTAACAAACCAACACACCACTTAAACTGATAACTTTTCTTTGCACCTGATTTCACACAAGATTCATGAGGTTAAAAATAGTTTCAAACACATGATAATCTGAGAACATACAATTACGTTAGTGCTCCTTTTTGAAGCCAATAAAATGTCAAAGTGACTTTATTTGTATACCTTTCTTTTTCAGTGTCTCTGAAACTTAATCAGAAACAATTATAAATGCATGCATAATGTGGGTAAAGAAAAACTGTCTGCCTTTCAAGCTGGTGGATCAGAATCCTAAGATTTTTAGATGTAGAAAACCTTTGAGAATTTTATTCTAAACTGATACTACACAATATTCTTGGCTCAAGCCTTTACTTTGGTAACAAGTAAATGTTAACTTCTGCTATTATAAAAATAAAATACTATTTGTAACTTTGTTCCATTTTTCATCATTAAAGACCCTATTCCTAAATTCCTTTTGGTAAATGCTTCTTGTTCGTCAATAAAATAGAAATAAATCTTTTAAAAAATATCATACACTAAACATGGGCATATCATTAGGAAGCTTTTTTGGGTGAAGGGGTAGGTTAGCCACAAAAGAACTCATAATTTCCTAACTTTATGAAGGAACCTGACTATTTTTAAAGGCTAAATGACTATATAGAAAAAAATTTTACATTTTCTATTATTTGATTATCTTAAGCATAACCATTTATGGTAAACTCAATTGGTATAAAGTGGTTTAACTTTAAAAATAATACAACTTTTTTCACTAAGGAACTGAAAAACTATTTAGGATGGACAATTTGACAGAAAAGTTTCTGTACAGAATAAACTACATTTGAAAATGAAAAAGTCTCCACCTTGGTGGAGTATGCCCTGCAGGCTCACTTCTGGAGGATGCAACTTTGCAGGGCTCCCAAGCATACTCACTCTGCACTCAGAATCTTTGGTGATATAAACTATCTGCCTACTGTGGATAGCGGCCCTGTTTTTGTATTGTTTAATTCTAGATTCCTCTACATTTTGAGATGTACAAGATCTGTTACTCCCAAACTGTGCATCTTGTACTACTCTTTCTCCATACTGTCTAATGTAAATTTACAGTGATTTTCATGAATCGGCTGTCTCTAAAACTCTACCCTAGTCCTCTGCCTTGGTTTCTATACCCATGTTTCATAACCCACTTGATATTTCTATTTAAATATGTAATGTATAGCCTACATTAATGTAATATGTCAAAAATTGAGCTTTACTAATCCCCATAACACCTACTTCCCTATTTAAAAAATATATTCTACTACTTCTCCTCTAGTGTTTTATATACCAGGGAATATCACTGTAACTCAGGAATCTTTCCATACTGTAAACATGTATATCACCTTATTTCCTCTGCTGTCTACTCCCATATCATTCACCTCCATTTTTATTCTATTACCAAAATATTGAAGAGGATGTTGTTCCTTTTCTTCATCTCCAATACCACCTACATAGTATAGGTCATTAGCATCTATTTCCAGAATTATTGTAATAGCTTTGAAAGTATGTTTTAGCTTTTCATCTGGTTTCCTTCCTTCTGTTTTTAATACTGAATTGATGTTGATATTTCCAAATAGAAAATCTGCTTTGTAAAAATGTCTTTGTCTCAAGTCCTTGAACTTGCTATCCTCAGGATGAGTTCCAGTGTTCTGAATGAACCCAACACAGTCATTCATTATTTTCCCCTAGCCTTTTTTTCATTTTTTACTACTTCCTCTCAAGCAAAGGAAGTAGTATACTTCCTTTGTAGTATACTTACTTCATTTGTGCATACTTGTGGATCTCTAAAAGACTTCATGTTTTCTCTCTTGTCAAAACTTATTACTTCTCTAGAGCATTTTTCTTCCCTCTCCCTTATCAGCAGCAACTTAATCTGCATAACTTCTACATACACTTTGGAAATCAGATTTGAAGTGTGATTACAAATCCCTAGACATACAAATTGGGTAACTCTAATAAGAGTGGTATCAATATGTAGATTTCTCACACACATACACACACAGGGAGAGAAAGGAGAGGCAGGGAGATTTAGTCATGCTAAAGGGAAAGTTGATGCAGTGAAAATTTTGGATATAACAGATTTATCAGAAATCAAGGAAGAAAGGCAGAGATAATTATTTTAACTATAGTATGTCCTCAAGTGAGATATTGTGATATCAAAGAAACTATCTTTAGATATTCCTAAGCATAATGACTTATAAAAAAGCTCATCGTCACTGGGCTGTAGAGAAATGCATATCAAACCACATTGAGATACCACCTCACATCAGTTAGAATGGCCATGATTAAAAAATCAGGAGACAACAGATGCTGGTGAGGACATGGAGAAATAGAAACACTTTTACACTGTTATTGGGAGTGTAAATTAATTCAACCATTGTGGAAGACAGTGTGGTGATTCCTCAAGGATCTAGAAATAGAAATACCATTTGACCCAGCAATCACATTACTGAATATATACCCAAAGGATTATAAATCATTCTATTATAAGGACACATGCACATGTATGTTTATTTCAGCACTGTTCACAATAACAAAGACTTGAAACCAACCCAAATGCCCATCAATGATAGACTGGATAAAGAATATGTGGCACATATACACCATGGAATACTATACAGCCATAAAAAAAGATGAGTTCCGGTCCTTTGCAGGGACATTGATGAAGCTGGAAACCATTATTCTCAGCAAACTGACACAAGAACAGAAAAACAAATACTGCATGTTCTTGCTCAAAAGTGGATGTTGAACAATAAGAACACACAGACATAAGAAGGGGAACATCACACACCAGAGCCTAGGGGTTGGGGGACTAGGGGAGGAATAGCAGGAGGTGGGGGGATTGGGGAAGAATAGCATTAGGAGGAATACCTAATGTAGATGATGGGGCAATGGATGCAGCAAACCACGACCGTGGCACATGCATACCTATGTAACAAACCTGCACAATCTTCATGTGTACCCCAGAACTTAAAGTATAATAAATGCATTAAAAATAAATAAATAAATAGCAAGAAAAAAAGAAAGAAAAAATGAACAAATAAATAGCAAAAAAAAAAAAAAAGAAAAAATTGCCTAGGGAGCAGGGGGAGGACATATACTTGTCTTTATCACTTGAAATAATTATATACATTTAGAATTAGTCAGTATTTTCTTTAAAATTCAAACTTTTTTGTAATTTAACAATATATTTTATTTAATCTAATCCATTTTTTTTACACACATATATATAATAATTATTATTTTTTTTTTAATTGTACTTTAAGTTCTGTGGTACATGTGCAGATCTTGCAGGATTGTTGCATAGGTACATATACACCATGGTGGTTTGCCCTCTCCCTACTCCCATCACCTACATCAGGCATTTCTCCCACTGTTATACCTCCCCAACCTCCTGCTCCCTGCTGTCCCTCCCCTAGCCCCTCAGCACCCAACAGACCCCAGTGTGTGATGTTCCCCTCCCTGTGTTCATGTGTTCTCATTGCTCAACATCTGCCTATGAATGAGAACATGTGTTGTTTGGTTTTCTGTTCTTGTGTCAGTTTGCTGAGAATGATGGTTTTCAGATTCATCCCTGTCCCTACAAAGGACACAAAATCATTGTTTTTTTATGGCTGCATAGTATTACATGGTGTATATATGCCACATTTTCTTTATCCAGTCTATCATTGACAGGCATTTGGGTTGGTTCCAGGTCTTTGCTATTGTAAACAGTGTCACAATAAGCATACATGTGCATGTATCTTTATAGAATTATTTATAATCCTTTGGATATATACTCAGTAATGGGATTGCTAGGTCAAATGGAATTTCTTTTTTTGTTTTTTTGTTTTTAAAGAAGGCATGCTGCGAAATTTATTAGTCACGTTGTAGGTGGAAGAAATGAAGTAGTACAAAATAATCTTGAAAAGATGTAGCCACATTTGATCAGCCCCCAATTCTAGACCAAAAGTTTCAGTTTTACTCTGTGACCATCATGGCATTTGCAATTTCTTCAATTCCTTGACCCTTGTTTTTCCCAGCGTCCCAAAGTAGCATTAATTGATAGGCATAAAGGTGATCTAGACTCAACCCTGCTCATAGCAGGAGTAAACCAGCACTCTGTTATCACGATTTGAAAGGACTTGGAATCACACTGTGTTGCCAACTATGTCTATAATCTGACGTGATGTATGGGTTCTGGGGTCCATGAAACTGCTCGGTTGTTGCACTTTCTATCTTGCCATGTTAGGCTGGTCAAGCTGCTGCAAAGAGAGTGGTGGAAAAAGCCTCACATGAAAGTCTTTTCAGTTATCTGGGTAAATATCTCACTTTCCAGTGAACACTGACACTCTTCTGGATTGCAACATACTTTTCTGGTATCTTTCTCCTCTCCCCTTTGTTTCAATTTTCGATTCAAAGGGCATATGTGCAGGTTTGTTGTACAATATTGGTAAATTGTGTGTCATTGAGGTTTGATGTACAAATGATCTCATCACACATGTAGTGACCATAGCATCCCACAAGCAATTTTTCAGTCTTCAGAGCCCTACCACCCTCCCCTTCCTACTGGTTCCCAGTGCCCAGTGTCTATTGCTCTGTCGTTATGTCCATATGTACAGAATGTTTAGCTCCACTTCTAAGTAAGAACACGTGGTATTTGGTTTTCTGTTCTTGCATTAGGTAACTTAGGATAAGGGCCTCTAGCTGTATTCATGTTTCTGTAAAGGACATAATTTCATTCTTTTTTAAATTTGTTCATTAGATTGATTTAATCATCTACAATGTAAACGTGTTTTTTTCTTGTAAATTTGTTTAAATTTCTTATAAATACTGAATATTACACCCATGTCAGATGTATAGTTTGCAAAAATTTTCTCCCATTCTCTAAGTTGTCTGTTTATTGATAGTTTCTTTTGCTTTGCAGAAACTCTTTAATTAGATCTCATTTGTCTATTTTTTCTTTTTTTTGCAACTGCTTTCAGCGTCTTTGTCATGAAATTTTTGCCTGTCCCTTATGTCCTGAATGATATTGCCTAGGTTGTCTTCCAAGGTTTTCATAGTTTTGGGTTTTACATTTAAGTCTTTAATCTATCTGGAATTGATTTTTGTGCATGGTGTAAGGAAAGGATCCAGTTTCAATCTTCTGTATGTATTTAGCCAGTTATCCCAGAATCATTTACTAAATAGAAAATCATTTCCCCATTGCTTGTTTTTGTCAGGTTAGTTGAAGACCAGATAGTTATAGGTGTGTGTGGTCTTATTTCTGGGTTCTGTATTCTGTTCCATTGGTCTATGTGTCTGTTTTTGTACCACTTTTCATCCTAAAGCCCCCCTGAATGCTTGTAAGTCCCTTTCTGGGAGAGGTAGGCCATTATATCTTGAACTTCTGGTAAGATTTCTACCAATTCCTTCCTGCCATAGAGGAATTGGTAGAAATTTTCTCCCACATAATTCTTCTGTTTCTGTCAGATTATACTCCCTGCTACTTCAGCCTCCTAAAAAAGTTCATCTAAGCCTTGCTTTGGATTGCCACACACTGGCATTTTGCCTGGGACTTCCCAGATACCCAGCCTATGGGCAACTGTTTTAACTGCATCTCTCAGTTCCAGATTTTGCTCTCTCTTTTTTTTTTTCCCATTATTTATTTTATTGCATTTTAGGTTTTGGGGTACGTGTGAACAACATGCAAAATTGTTGCATAGGAACACACGTGGCAGTGTGATTTGCTGCCTTCCTCCCCATCACCTACATCTGGCATTTCTCCCCTTGCTATATCTCCCCAGCTTCCCACCCCACACCGTCCCTCCCCTATTTCCCCCCAACTGACCCCAGTGTGTAGTGCTCCCCTCCCTGTGTCCATGTGTTCTCATTGTTCAACACCCACCTATGAGTGAGAACATGCAGTGTTTGATCTTCTGCTCTTCTGTCAGTTTGCTGAGAATGATGGTTTCCAGGTTCATCCATGTCCCTACAAAGGACACAAACTCATCATTTTTTATGGCTGCATAGTATTCCATGGTGTATATGTGCCACATTTTCCCTGTCCAGGTTATCATTGATGGGCATTTGGGTTGGTTCCAGGTCTTTGCTATTGTAAACAGTGCTGCAATGAACATTCGTGTGGACGTGTCCTTATAGTAGAACGATTTGTAATCCTTTGGATATATACCCAGTAATGGGATTGCTGGGTCAAATGGAATTTCTATTTCTAGGTCCTTGAGGAATCGCCACACTGTCTTCCACAATGGTTGAACTAATTTACACTCCCACCAACAGTGTAAAAGTGTTCCTATTTCTTCACATCCTCTCCAGCATCTGTTGTCTCCAGATTTTTTAATGATCGCCATTCTAACTGGCGTGAGATGGTATCTCAATGTTGTTTTGATTTGCATTTCTCTAATGACCAGTGATGATGAGCATTTTTTCATATGTTTGTTGGGCTCATGTATGTCTTCTTTTGTAAAGTGTCTGTTCATATCCTTTGCCCATTTTTGAATGGGCTTGTTAGTTTTTTTCTTGTAAATCTGTTTTAGTTCTTTGTAAATTCTGGATATCAGCCCTTTGTCAGATGGGTAAACTGCAAAGATTTTTTCCCAATCTGTTGGTTGCTGATTCACTCTAATGATTGTTTCTTTTGCTGTGCAGAAGCTGTGGAGTTTGATTAGGTCCCATTTGTCTATTTTGGCTTTTGTTGTCAATGCTTTTGGTGTTTTGGCCATGAAGTTCTTGCCTATGCCTATGTGCCGAATGGTTTTGCCTAGATTTTCTTCTAGGGTTTTTATGGTGTTAGGTCTTATGTTTAAGTCTTTAATCCGTCTGGAGTTAATTTTAGTGTAAGGTGTCAGGAAGGGGTCCAGTTTCTGTTTTCTGCACGTGGCTAGCCAGCTTTCCCAACACCATTTATTGAACAGAGAATCCTTTCCCCATTGCTTGTTTTTGTCTGGTTTGTCAAAGATCAGATGGTTGTAGATATGTTGTGTTGCCTCCGAGACCTCTGTTCTGTTCCATTGGTCTATATCTCTGTTTTGGTACCAGTACCATGCTGTTTTGATTAGTGTAGCCTTGTAGTATAGTTTGAAGTCTGGTAGTGTGAGGAATTTCTATTCCTAGGTCTTTGAGAATTGCCACACTGTCTTCCACAGTGGTTAAACTAATTTATACTCCAACCAACAGTGTAAAAGTGTTCCTATTTATCCACAAGCTCTTCAGCATCTGTTGTCTCCAGATTTTTTAATAATCGCTATTCTAATGGGCATGAGATGGTATCTCAATGTGATCGTGATTTGCATTTCTCTAATGACCAGTGATAATGAGCATTTTTTCATGTTTGTTGGCCTCATAAATGTCTTCTTTTGAAAATTGACTGTTCATATCTTTCTCCCACTTTTGATTGAGGTTTTTTTTTTTTCTTATAAATTTGCTTTACTTCTTTATAGATTCTGGATATTAGCCCTTCGTCAGATGGGTAGATTGCAAAATTTTTTTCCCATTCTGTTGATTGCTGGTTCATTCTGATTGTTTCCTTTGCTGTGCAGAAACTCTTAAGTTTAATTAGATCCCATTTGTCTATTTTGGCTTTTGTTGCCATTGTTTTTGGTGTTTTAGTCATGAAGTCCTTGTCTATGCCTATGTCCTGTATGGTATTGCCTAGGTTTTCTTCCAGGGTTTTTATGGTGTTAGGTCTTATGTTTATGTGTTTAATCCATCTGGAGTTAATTTTAATATAAGGTGTCAGGAAGGGGTCCAGTTTCAGCTTTCTGCACATGGTTAGCCAGTTTTCCCAACACCATTTATTAAACAAGGAATCCTTTCCCCATTGCTTGTTTTTGTCTGGTTTGTCAAAGATCAGATGGTTGTAGGTGTGTGTCATTGCTTCTGAGGCCTCTGTTCTGTTCCATTTGTCTGTATCTCTGTTTGTTACCAGTACCATGCTGTTTTGATTACTGTAGCCTTGTAGTATAGTTTGAAGTCAGACAGCATGATGCCTCCAGCTTTGGTCTTTTTGTTCAGGATTGTCTTATCTATGCAGGCTCTCTTTTGGTTCCATATGAAGTTTAAAGTGGTTGTTTCCAGTTCTGTGAAGAAGGTCAATGGTAGCATGATGGGGAAAGCGTGTAATCTATAAATTACTTTGGGCAGTATGGCCATTTTTCATGACATTGATTCATCCTAACCATGAGCATGGAATGTTTTTCCATCTGTTTGTGTCCTCTCTTATTTCCTTGAGCAGTAGTTTGTAGTTCTCTTTGAAGAGGTCCTTTATATCCCTTATTAGCTGTATTACTAGGTATTTTATTCTCTTTGTGGCAATATGAATGGGAGTTCACTCTTGATTTGGCTCTCTGTTTGTTATTGGTGTAGAGGAATGCTTGCGATTTCTGCACATTGATTTTGTATCCTGAGACTTTGCTGAGGTACCTTATCAGCTTAAGGAGATTTTGGGCTGAGATAATGGGGTCTTCTAAATATGCAATCATTTCACTTGCATGTAGAGACAATTTGACTTCCTCTTTTTCTAACTGAATACACTTTATTTCTTTTTCTTGCCTGGTTGCTATGGTTAGAACTTCCAATACTATTTTGAATAGGAGTGATGAGAGAGGGCATCATTGTCTAGTGCCAGTTTTCAAAGGGAATGCTTCTAGTTTTTGCCTATTCGGTATAATATTGCCTGTGGGTTTGTTGTAAATAGCTTTTATTATTTTGAGATATGTTCCATCGATACCTAGTTTATTGAGAATTTTTAGGTTAAAGGGCTGTTGAATTTTGTCAAAGGCCTTCTCTGTGTCTATTGAGATAACCATGTAGTTTTTGTCTTTGGTTCTGTTTATGCGATGGATTACATTTATATATTTGCTTATGTTGAACCAGCCTTGCATCCCTGGGATGAAGCCTACTTGATCATGATGGATAAGTTTTTCATGTGCTGTTGCATTCGGTTTGCCAGTATTTTACTGAAGATTTTTGCATGGATGTTCACCTTATATATTGGCCTGAAGTTTTCGTTTTTAGTTGTGTCTCTTCCGGGTTTTAGTATCAGCATGATGTTGGTCTCATAAAATGAGTTATGGAGGAGTCCCTCTTTTTGTATTATTTGGAATAGTTTCAACTCCTCTTTGTACGTCTAGTAGAATTTGGCTGTGAACCCATCAGGACCTGGACATCTTTTGGTTGGTAGGCAGTGAATTGCTGCCTCAACTTCAGCACTCATTATTGGTCTATTCAGGGTTTCAACCTCTTCCTGGTTTAGTCATTGGAAGGGTCAAGTGTCCATGGATTTATCCATTTCTTCCAGATTTACTGGTTTATGTGCATAGAGTTGTTTGTAGTAATCTCTGATGGTAGTTTGTACTTCTGTGGAATCGGTGATGTATCCATTTTATCATTTTTTATTGCATCTATTTGTTTTTTCTCTCTTTTCTTTTTTATTAGTCTGGCAAATGGTCTATTTTGTTGATATTTTCAAAAAACCAGCGGATTTATTGATTTCTTGAAGAGATTTTTGTGTCTCTATCTCATTCATTTCTGCTCTGGTCTTATTTATTTCTTGTATTCTGGTAGCTTTTGAGCTTTTTTGATCTTGCTCCTTTACGTCTTTCAATTTTGATGATACGGTGTTGATTTTAGATCTTTCCTCACTTCTCATGTGGCCATTTATTGCTATAAATTTCCCTCTAGACACTGCTTTAAATGTGTCCCAGATTCTGGTATGTGTCTTTGTTCTCATTGGTTTTGAAGAACATCTCTATTTCTGCCCTCATTTCATCTTTTATTTATTCATCATTCAGGAGCAAGTTGTACAGTTTCCTTGTAGTTGTGCAGTTCTGAGTTGGTTTCTTAATCCTGAGTTCTAATTTGATTGCAGTGTGGTCTGAGAGACTGTTTGTGATGATTTCTGTTCTTTTGCATTTGCTGAGGAGTGATTTACTTCCAATTATGTGGTCAATTTTAGGGTAAGTGTGATGTGGTGCTGAGAAGAATGTATATTCTGTGGATTTGGTGTGGAGAGTTCTGTAGATGTCTACTAGGTCCACTTGGTCCAGATCTACATTCAAGTCCTGGATATTCTTGTTGATATTCTGTCTCATAGATCTCATATTGACAGTGGGTGTTAAATTCTCCCACTATTATTGTGCGGGAGCCTAAGTCTCTTTGTAGGTCATCAAGAACTTGCTTTATGTATCTTGGTGCTCCTGTATTGGGTGTAGGGAAGGGCCAGGACGTAGGGATCCATGAGCCCCATATTAGGCACCTTAATGTAGGAAGCCAGCCCTACATCACTTGTGTGTACTCCAAGGTCAGTGGTGACAAAGGAATGAGAAAAAGACAGATTAAGAGAGACAGTGGGACCAGGGGGCCATCACTTTATTATTCTGGAGGAGACAGTGAAGGCCCTGAGCTCTGATTGTCCACTCTATTTATTGATTACAATTACTTTGATCTATACGGTAGGGGTGGTGTGATGGTGGAGTGAATCAGTGAGCCTGATTCTTTCTCTTTCTTTCATACACATCTTCTTTCCATCTTTTAATATAACTTAACCCTTCTTCTAACATTTTTACAACTTTCACTGACAAACTTAGACATGCTGTTACTTTCTGTGCCTCCCTTTCTTTTTGTCTTCCTTAACTTTTTCTTTCTTTCTCTCTCCCACACATCCTCTTTCCATGTTTTGACATACTTTAACCCTTCTTCTAACATTTTTACAACTTTCACTGACAGACTTAGACATGCTCTTATTTTATGTGCCTCTCTTTCTCTTTTTTTCCTTTTCTTTCTCTCTCTTTACACACATCCTCTTTCCATCTTCGGACATACCTTAACCCTTCTTCTAACATTTTTGGTTTCTGTATCTCTCTTTTTCTTTGTTTTCCTTTTCTTTTCTCTCTTTTACACACATTCTTTTTCCATCTTTCGACATACCTTAACCTGTCTTCTAACATTTTTACAACTTTCACTGACAGACTTAGGCATCCTCTGACTTTTTGTGCCTCTCTTTCTCTTTGTCTTCCTTACCTCTTTTTCTCTATTTCACACACATCTACTTTTCAGTTTTTGACATACTTTAACCTTTTTTCTAATGTTTTTCTGGCCAGAGAGGGACTTCTCTTGGGCTGCTTGTCTTTTCCCCTGCTAGCACAGATGTTGCATCTTTTTGCTCACAAGATTTCCGGCATGTGGCCTTGAACCGTCTTGTTGCTACTGTTGCCTTTTAAGATATTAAGTAGGTTTTGCAACTTATCAGTTAATTAGGAAATTCTTTTTTACTGAGGAGCAAAGTTATATGTCTTGCTTTTAATTGCTCCTTAATAATTTATGATCTAACTGTAATTTCTTTCCCTTTAGAGGTAGCTGCTTTAATTAAATTAGATTTTAAAAGAGCCACCTTTAAAGATCTTACAAATCCTTAAATTTTACTTTAATTTTAGCAGAGAATTATAATTTGGGATGTTACTTATTTACAAAGAACCACAAAATTTTTCTTTGGGACACCTGCAGAGAGCAGCATGTAGATATCTGAGCCTGGCCCCACCCAACTGCTGCTTGTCGTTTGCAGCTTTTTGCTTGCGTTTTGCTTGTGCCGTTGGCTCCCCTGCCCCTGCAGCAGCTGCTGACCTTGAGCTGACCCTGTTTGGCTTGAACACTGCTGCAAGGGCAGCAGGTTTCACTTTTGAAATGGCCTCTGATTTCTCCAGTGGAGGAATGTCAGGCATATCTGGCCAATATTTGATAAAATACTGAGGAGGAGCTGACAGGCAGACTTGTTCTTTTTCCTCAGCTCCTTCTTTATAAAACAATGAAAGACAAAGAAAGCAATAGAAGAACAGAGTAAGAAAGCACAGATCTATTGAAAAAAACTGACAGAGCAAGAATCTAGTATTAACTTCCCCTATTCTCTTAAGAGGTGTTTCCCATTGTTACCCTGGTATACTTCTGGGGTGCATCTACCTACCCGTAGTGCTGATTAGTTTTGTTCTCAGGATTTTTTTGTCTGTAGTTCCTCCACTTTACCACATTCAGGCATTCCTTCACCGAAATCCTCAAGCATCATTGTTGGGCAGCAGAATGTAGGGAGTCCATGAGGCCCACACATTGGTGCACCAGAATGTAAGGATCCATGTGCTTCACATTGGGTGCCAGAATGTAAGAAATCCATGAGCCCCACACATTGAATGCCAGAACATAGGGATCCATGATCCCCACATTGGGCACCAGAAGGTAGGGAGCCAGCCCTACATCATCCGTGGGTACGCCGAGTTCAGTGGTGACAAAGGAATGAGAAAAAGATAGATTAAGAGAGACAGTGGGACCAGAGGGCCATCACTTTATTACTCTGGAGAAGCGAGTGAAGGCCCAGAGCTCTGATCATTTACTGTATTTATTGATTACAATTAATTTGATCTATAGGGTAGGGGTGGAGTGATGGTGGAGTGAATCAGTGAGCCAGAAGTGAATCCGTGAGCAAGCATAGATTAGGTCTTTTCACATAATTCCATGTTTCTTGGAAGTTTTGGTCATTTCTTTTCACTCTTTTTTCTCTAATCTTGCCTTCTCATTTTGTTTCATTGAGTTGATCTTCAATCTCTGATATCCTTTCTTCTGCTTGATCGATTCGGCTACTGAAACTTGTTTGTGCTTCACGAAGTTCTCATGCTGTGTTTTTCAGCTCCATCAAGTCGTTTATGTTCTTCTCTAAGCTGGTTATTCTAGTTAGCATTTTGTCCAACCATTTTTAAAGGTTTTTAGTTTCTTTGCATTAGGTTAGAATATGTTTCTTTAGCTCACAGAAATTTGTTATTACCCACCTTCTGAAGCCTACTTCTGTTAATTTGTCAAACTCATTCTCCATCCTGTTTAACTCTCTTGCTGATGAGGAGTTGTGATCCCTTGTAGGAGGAGAGGAGTTCTGGTCTTTGATGATTTCATCCATTTTGTGCTAAATCCCTTCCCATCTTCATGGATTTATCTACTTTTGATCTTTGAAGTTAGTGATTTCAGATGGGGTCTCTAAGTGGACCTCCATTCCATTGATGTTGAAGCTATTTCTTTGTGTTTTTTAGTTTTCCTTCTAACAGTCAGGACCCTCTCCTGTAGGACTGCTGGAGGTCCACTCCAGACCTTGCTTGCCTGGGAATCACCCATGGGGGCTGCAGAGCAGTGAGGAATGCTGTCTGATCTTTCCTCTGGTTGCTTTGTCCCAGTAGGGTACTTGTCAAGTGTCAGCCAGAGTTCTCCTGCATAAGGAGTTTTTTTGGTTATTCAGGGGTTAGGGAGTCACTTGAGGAGACAGTCTGTCCCTTGTCTGCCTGCAGAGGCTCTGCTGGGCTGCCTTTGACTCAGCCCCGCTGCTATGTAGTCTCCCTTTGGCTTTTGTTTACACAGGTGATATCAGACCCGTCTTCATAATGGTGGACACCCTTCCCCCTACCTAGCTCAGTCGCCCCAGGTGGAGCTCAAAGTGATGTGCTGGTCGCAAAATTCTCAAGTGAGAGGGCTTGAGTTTGCTGGTTTCTGTGGGGGTAGGACCTGCCAAGCCGTATCACTTGTCTCCCTGCTGTCAGCTCTCTTTATTTCTAGGGGGCAGGTAGATCCGTCCTGCAGGCACTCTTGGTGCTAATCAATACTTCAGCCCAGATGTGTGACAACAACTCGAGGCACTGGGTTGGCCGGAGCTGCCACTCAGATCTGTGTTGGTAACACGCAGCACTTTTCAACCCAGTGGTGTTCTCTTGAACTGTGCAGGGGCTGTGGGAGAAGCACAGTATCTCATCCGGAGTGCTGAGGGGGTAAAGTCCCCGATTCTCATGCCAGTTGCACTTCCTGGGTGGGGCAGCATCCCATCCTGCCTTGGTTTGCCCTCCTTGGGCTACACCCACTGTCCAACCAGTCCCATTGAAATTAACCTGGTACCCGGTTAGAAATGTGGAGATCACTCACCTTCTGCATCTCTCTCACTGGGAACTTCTCTCTGGAGCTGTTCCTATTCGGCCATCTTCTATAAATGGTATTTAAAGTAATACTCTGTTTGGACAAGATGAGGACCAGCATAGGGGCTCATGCCTATAATCCCAGCACTTTGGGAGACCAAGGTGGAAGGATTGCTTGAGTTTGAGACCAACCTCAGCAACATAGTGAAACCCTGTCTCTACAAAAGTTTTAAAAAGAAATTAGTGAGATGTGACAATGTGCACTTATAGTCCCAGCTACCTGGAAGGCGCAGTTGGGAGGATCACTTAAGCCCAGGAGTTGGAGCCTGTAGTTAGCTATGGTTATATCACTGTACACAGCCTTAGCAACAGAGTAAAATGCTATCTCTAAAAAAAATAAAGAGGAAAAAATTAAATTTTTTCAAAAAAGGTTAATTAATACCTTGAAGACAGATATTAAAAAGATATGTATGGAGATTATGGAGACAGTGGTAATATTAATAAGAAAATAACATTATGCCTGTTTCCTTGATTTCTTTTCAAGACTTTTCTTGGTATTTAGAGCTTGGAACACATAAACACATTTCAGCATGTAGGGAAAAAAATGACTTCATAGATGTGCTTTTATTAATTAATATTATAACCAGAAGTGACCTGGCCCAGTAGGTTTTTAAATTGTGTTTCTTAGAATCTCAAGGGCCATCAAAGGAACAAGAAAGAAACAAGATCTAGGATTTGAGTAACTTCTCTTCACACCACCAGAGCAATTTGTCCTTATTTATTTTGCCTGTTGGGATCTTGCATATCTTTTATTCTATATAAATAACAAATTAAACTACTAAAACAGATTTAAAGCTTTTCCATTTACTCAATTTCACTCTTTTTTTCTGATGAAAAAATGAAGTGTGAATATAGAGAAAGTGAATTGTTCAACATCATCCTTAAAGTAAGTGACTATAGACAAATAACTAATGTTTTCTAATTTTAAAACTAGGGTTCTTTATATATGACCTAAAATGTTTCTTCTTATATGTGTAAATTTGCTAATGTGATTACAGGTATTGTTATTGTCATTTTCATCATATTTTTCCAAACAAAATGAGTCATCCAATAACGATAGTGCAAACAAAATGCCACAAATTAGAGGCAAATTTATCTTGGAGAATTATTAAAACATTGATTGGATTTTGTGTTGTCAACTACTTTCCATAATAAACCAGTGAATTGCTGATTTAGTCATAAGTATTAGCTTACACACTTCTACCCAAGGAATTAATTACTACAATTTTATTTAATTTCCTCAACTTATTCCGAAACTTGCAATTCTCTATTAGACCTAACCTGCATACTGTCTTCATCACAATGTTTGTCACTCTTTTTCATTTAAAGCTGGTATTTTTTGAGTTGGTATTTAAAACTAGCTCTCATCAATGGGAGTAGGGAGAAAATAATAACCAACATATCTTGCAAATATAGTCTGACTGGGAATATAAAAACTATCAAATTCCCTACATGGTAAGATGATCAGATTAGAAGTCTCAGTGCCAAGATGTTCAGGTTATAATCCTGGTATTTATTATCACCAGCTGAGCAAACGTAAAGAAACCAGGTAACCTCACTGGTAGTCAGAATCCCCATTCTCAGTGTAGCAGGATGATCACTCTCAAAAATTACATTTTCTTCAAAGTGAACCAGTCTATGCCTAGACACTTTCACTCTAGATTTCTCTTCAGTACTTAGTTTGCATGGCTGTTAAGGACTTCTAGAATTCCAGGCCATTTTAGCTCATCAAGTATTTATGAATTTCCCAAGGCTAACACATCTTTTCCAGTAGTGGTATATAATAGCCTCACATTGTGTGCTATAAACAACAGATTCTTTGGCAAAACAAAACAACAACTAAAATGGACTGTCTCTCTGTGGTTCAGTGCCATGTACTGTTTGGTATTGCACAGGTTTCTGTGGATCTAACTCCTTTCATGAGAATTTGTTTAATCTCATTTATTTAAAAAGCAACTTGAATTTTATTATTTATCCCACACATGGAAATACATTGTTTGAGTTAAAATATTAGATTTTTAAAATACAAAAATTTCAAATTTGTTATACCAAAGAATAAAATTAGATAGCCTAATAAACAATAATTATAAATATAATATTACTCTCTGTATACTTTTTCTATAAAATATTTATAGTTATGTGTTTGCTTGTGTCATACACAAGGTAAGAGAGAATAGATTTAAGTAAATAAAAAAGTCGTGTGCTGCCTAATATTTTAGTCAATGACAGCAAATTGTACAATAGTGATCCCATAAGACTATAATAGAGCTGAAAAATTTCTGTCACCTAGTGACATCATAGATTTCCCAATGGGACAAGATGTGGAGGTAGAAGAGAATAGGATTGATAATCTTGATCTCATGTAGTTCTAGGATAATATGTATACTTATGTCTTAGTTTTTAACAAAATTTTTGAATAGTAGAAAAGAATTAAAAATAGAAAAAAGCTTAAATTATAAGGGTATAATGAAAGAAAAAAATTTTTATAGCTGTACAATGTGTGTTTTAAGCTAAGGTTTATTATGAGTCAAAAGATTTTTTAAAAATTAATAAAGTTAAAAAGTTATAGTAAGCTAAGGTTAATTTATTATTAAAGAAAAATATATTATTATTAATTTAATATAGCTTAAGTTTACAGTATTTATAAAGTCCATGGTAGCGTACAGTGACATCCTAGGCCTTTGCATTCAGTCACCATTCACTCATTTACTCACTCAGAGAAATTTCCAGTACTACAAGCTCCATTCCTGGTAAAAGCCCTATAAAGGTATACCATTTTTTCATTCATACCATATTTTTACTATGCCTTTTCCATGTTTAGATACATTTAAATACATAAGTGCTAACCATGAGTTAGAGTTGCCTACAGTATTTAGTACAGTGACATAATGTACAGGTTTGGAGCCTAGGAACAGCACACTGGGTTTGTAGCCTAGGAACACCACATAGCCTAGGTGCATAGTAGGCTGTACCATCAAGGATGTTTGTGTAAGCACAAGGAAATCTTTTACTGATGCATTTCTCAGAATGTATACTCTTCATTAAGTGATGAATGACTGCATTTTAGAACCTGTGAACCTCAGGATGCCTATCTGCCTAAATATCTGGGAAATAACATTTAATTCCTGCTTTAGTCAACCTCAAAAAAAATTTTTTTAACCAGGAATTATTTTACACAATTAATTATTTTATGTTCTAATACCCTAACATGGTAGAGTTTGACCAACCTGTCTTCTAGAAGGAGTGTAAGAACTGGTTATTCAATGAAAGTGCAGATAATTTTTACAAATCGTTCTATTGAGACATTACATTGCTCAATTGGGCACTTACTACATAAACTTTCTTTCTAATTCAATGCATTATGCAATATATACAATAAATAAGAACAAAGTGAACAGTATAAGGAAGAAAATAGTCATTCAATAAAATAAAATAATTTGGAATTGGAACTAGGACTATTCGAAGACCTCCTGCTCACCAAATATTAGTAATAGTAAGCACTACTTTAAAAAATATGGTTTGCCCTAGGATCATTTGGACAAAATTAAAATATTAATAACAGTGCAACAATTTAATCACACACTCCCCTCAACAAATAAGCACCCACACATTTCTACTTACCAATTAATGTTGGCCCCATTAGAAATACTTTTCAGTAGAAGATTTAGAACCAGGTTAAAATGATAAATTAAAATAGCTCAGGAAATGGAAATAAATTGTGCAGCCAAACATAAAGATAAATTTTCTCATTATTTGCTTCCCAATGTACATGTGCACACATTCCTTTCAGACTCTGAATATCTTGTAATTTAACATCTATGAACATTTATAAATGCTGTTAGACTCTACTGGCACATTTCACTCTGAATTATAGCCAATTTATGGATCTGAAATAAAAGAAGCTCAGCTTAAAAAGAAATAATCTCTTGAAAGTTGCAGAGCATATAGTAGCTTTTCCAAACATAAATTAAAACAAAGCAAACACATTTACTACAGGAAAGTATAATCAAGACTGTTATATGACATCCAAAATGTTGATTCTCTGGCTATTGATACTTGAAAAGCCTGGACTATAACCTATTTAGGCACAAAATTTAACTAATTTGTTTTCCAGAAATATCACAAGTTCTAAACTCCATGATTTAATAATTTAATAGTATTTTGTTTGTTTGTTTGTTTGTCTGTTTTTGTTTCTGTTTTGTTTCAAGAAAGATATCCTTCAGGCCACCAGATGGTATTCAATTAAAATAAATTGTTTCTTAGCGTTTATTTTAATTAAATGCAATTAATATTATTGAACACATTTTTGAATACTCACGAAATCCAGGAGCTTCAAAGAAGAGTTTCAAATGACCTTTTCCCCTTGTGATATAAAGCAGCAATCTTACATACAGTATGGTAAGTGCCATGATAAATGTATGTACGAGGTGAAAACACCAAGAAGAGATTGCTTCACCAAATTAGGAGGTTTAGGGAACAATTTCTGGAGAGGATATTTAGTTGACTCTTGAGAAATGACTAGGCTTCTCACGTTAAAAAAGATTGGAAAAGTAGAGCATTTCAAAAAAGGGGAACTGAACAATGAAAGAGACTCTCATGCATTCAGAAGAACTGCAAAATGTTTTAATTCACTGGAGAATAAAGTTTAATATGCAGATTGTTGAGAGACAAAACTGGATAGAAAGGTAGAAATAAGATTGTGAAAGCCTTGCATGCTGTGTTTAAACTTAGGCTTTATCTTGAAGTGAATGGAAGATATAAAAGAAATTAAACCCTGGGGATATTAGGAAGATTGTCCCTAAAACAAGGTAGATCTGTGACAAAGAAGCAGTTTTGGGACAAAAATCAACTTTAAAGAAAATTAATTTCTGTCAAGCACTATGGTTAAAATATCTATTCTATAAATCTAGTGATGCTAAAATTAAAAAGTCTGAAAACTAATTGTAGTGGCCGTATGATCTTCTTCTACTTATTATATAATGATAAAGTTTGCCTCTGTGGTTCACATTCACATAGAATGGCATTTTGACTCCAATGAACCCACTTGAATAGTTCATCAATGACAGCCAAGATTTAGCATGAATAGACCTTGTATAAAGAAGTTCATCATTATAATCTACATACTCTCCAGGCTAAAATGAGAGGCCTTTATTCTAAAATTTATAGCTGGCTCATATATTTTACAGAGTTAGTCTTGCTCAGCCTCATGAAATTTGGGCTGTGTTTGGGCATCACAGATCCTTAGCAGTTAAACAGTTTTCTGAAAAGTTCAAATTATTACTAGGCTAGCTATGTCATGTTGCATAGAGAGAAATCATCAGAAACCAGCAAAGTGTCTCAGGTGTTTGAGTGTTTTCTTGTTCTCACTGAATCTGCAGCTTAAAATGATTACAGTAATTTAGTCTTTCTTTCATCTATGTAGTCATCCATCCATTAATTCACTTATTCATTTCACAAGTTTAGAGGGTCTCTCTGTTAGACACTTTTCTAGGCACCTAGAATGTCGAGTTGAAAACTCAAAACTGCCTTAAAATTTCAGCAACTAATTAATAAAATTCTGAAACCTCTTTGTCATTGTTGATGCTCAAAACAGAAAATAAAACCTTAAAAATTTCCCAAATATACACAACAGGTGACTACAAGATAAATCATTAAATTTAATATCTTCTTAATTATTTTTAGTTATCCTCCTTTTTATTGTCTTTTCTTGACTCTGTATTCCAATCTTGCTAGTCCTGCACAAACGGGACACTGTTATGGGGTCTAGGTTTTAGCTATACGCTGGTTTACCACTTCTCTTCTGGAAAACTGAGAACTCACTTTTCATTCACACTGTGAGTGAAGAAAGTTGAAAAAAATCTATGTAAACAGAAGATAGAAAAAATGCCTGTGATATGCCCAGTATATTACAAAATATTTTCACCTATGATATTAAACTTCACATTCATAATCTAATGGATATAGATTATCATCCAAACAGATGAAAACCATGAATGTGTCTAAGATTAAGTGTAAGATTTGTCTAAGATCACCCATATTAAAAATGTCAGACCTTGTATTAAATATGGGTCTTTTTATTATGGAAGTTTGCTGCTGATGTCAATGACCTCAGTTGTTCATTCAAGTTTTTTACAGTTTTTCATTTTGATTTGTACACAAATTCCTGAATTCTGATTTGTCATTCTGTTAATGTTCACCCAATAAGCACTGAAATGGACACTGACCTGAGGTTTTTCTAATTCTATTCAGCAGTTACCTGGGGCCACACAAGTATAAAATACTGGGGCTTCATAGAACCTGTTGTCAAAATAGTGATATTATGATTGGAAAATATAAGTTTTGGGGAAGCAAGTAGAAGAATTACAATACAAACTTACTTTTTAATTAATACACATGCATGTAAAAGATTATATGAAATACTATACAGCTAGGAATACAAATAGAATTTGTATTCTGTGGAAGGTGTCAGACAAGTATGTTTGTAATTATATATTTGTTAAACATTATCTTCAATCTCCAATTTGTTGCTCTTTCCAGGCTGCCACTGCAATATTCATATTATTTTCCACTTTTTATTTATTTATTTACTCAAGATAGGCCCTACCTCTGTTGCCTAGGCTGGAATGCAGTGGCATGATCTTGGCTCACTGCACCCTTGACCTCCCGGACAAAAGCGGTCTTTCCACTTCAGCCTCCCCAGTAGCTGGGACTACAGGCATGTGCCACTATGCCTGTATATTTTTCTATATTTTTTTTTTGGTAGAGATGGGGTTTTGCCATATTCCCCAGACCAGTCATGAACCCCTGGACCCATACAATCTGCCTGCCTTGGCCTCCCGAAGTGTTGGGATTAAACGCATGAACCACCATTCCAGGCTCTTTAAATGTACAGAGAATAAGAAAGAAGTTGGCACCTGTATTCCCAGCACTTTGGGAGGACAAGGCCAGCAGATCACAAGGTCAGGAGTTGGAGACCACCCTGGCCAACACAGTGAAAACCTGTTTCTACTAGAAATACAAAAATTAGCTGAGCATGGTGGTGGGCACCTATAATCTCAGCTACTTGGGAGGGTGAGGCGGCAGAATCACTTGAACCTGGGAGGAGGAGATTGCAGTGAGCTGAATTCACGCTATTGCACTATCCAATCTGGGCAACAAACTAGACTCTGTCTAAAACAATAAATAAATAAAATAAATAAATTAAGGTGTTTGCCTTATATCACAAAAATGTGTAAATGAAGGAAATTTGTTTAGTCTGAGTTGAGATGTTTCCATGCATTCCAGGTAAATGCTTTATAAAATGAGTAAAGCTCAAAATTCTGGAAAGACAACAAAGTAGAAATTACCAGTAGTCTCTCCATGTAGAAAACAATTATACTGGCTGAGTTTGTGTGATATAACTAATTTTGTAACTCTGAAGTCTGCTCAAGGCTTCCAGATTCCTGGGGAAGAGTTTCCAATCAATTGTGATTAATTTTGGTCAATTTCAGATCTTAGCACAGTAGCAGCTACTTATTCCTCATTATCCAGGCCCCGGGCAGGCAGTCATAGAGTCGTTCTAGGATCAACTTGCATGCAACTTTTACAGGACCCACAGTAAGCAAAAACCACCCTGTCCTCCAAATACAGGGGATCTGTGCTCTAACGTCTGATTGTTGCTTCTAGTCACAGAGATGCAGACAAAAAGCTGGGTGGCCATTGTTGTAATTCCTTCCTTCTTGGAAGCCCTTTCTCTTGATTGAAGTGGCTTCCTTTCAATTTAAAAGGACGGTATATAGTTTCCTTCTTTTTTAACCCTTCCTGGAGCCAGACATTAAAGACAAGAATATTCAAAAACAACTGCATATATGGGACGAATTAGAAAGTGAGTACTTGTACCAAGGCTCAGAAAAAAATGCTGGCTCAAAAAAGAAGATTTGAGATGTGAAAGGACCTTAAGTTTATACTTCGGCTTGAATCTTAGCACAGAGGTAACCTACAACAATTAAAAAAGCAATAAACAAATGATTTTTTTAAAAAACAGAAATCCTGGGAAATACGGAAAAATCTGATTTCAAAATTTGTCACATTTTAGATTCAAAGGCACACTTTTTAAAAAGAAAAATATAAGGCATGAAAGAAACAGGAAAGTGTAGCGCATTGAAAGGAAAAAAAAATCAATGAAAACTATTTCTGGAAAAAGATCTGATGACGGGCCTACTGGAGAAAGACTTTCAAAAGCTTTCCAAAAGATGCTGAAATAACTAAAGGAAGATGTGGAGACAGTCAAGCAAATGATGTACAAACAAAATGGAAATTCCAATAAAAAGACAGAAAACCTAAAAAGAAAAGAAAAGAAAAAAAAAAACCCTGGAGCTAAAAATTATAATAAATGAAATAAAATGAAAAATGTACTAGGCATATTTGAGTGGGCAGAAGAAAGAATCAATTTACCTGAAGATCGGAAATATATTATTCACTATAAAACTGAAATCCAAGGAACAGAATGGGAAAAAAATGAAGAATGGTGATCAGAGCCTCGGAAACCTATGAAATATGATCAAGAGAACCAACATACTCATTGTGGAAATTTCAGAAGGAGAAGAGAAAAAAAAGATAAAAAAATAAAAATTAATAGCTGAAAATTTTCCAAATTTGACTATTAATATCCAAAGAGCTCAATGAAATTTCAGTAAGGTGATTCAAAGACACACACTGAGATATAGTGTAATCAAGCTTTCGAAGGACAAAGAGAATCTTGAAAGCAACAATAGAAAAGTGATTCGTCACGTACAAAATATCATTAGTAACATTATTATTGATTAGTCTATTTCCTAATAGAAGATATGAAGGTTGGGAGGCAGTAAGCCAATGTGATCAAAGTGCTGAAAGAAAATATTCACCCAAGATTCTAGGTAAAACAGTGTCCTTCAAAAGTAAGGGAAAACTTAAGACCATCCCAGGTATACAAGAACTGTGTAAGTTTGCTATTCCAAGAAATGTTCAAAGATGTTCTGCAAGGTAAAATGAGAAGACATTAGACATAGTGTGATAATAACTAACAGCCATGTGAAAAAAATAAAGAACTTAATAATGATAAATACATGGGCAATTATTAAAAAAAAAGCATTATTACAACAATATTTTGTAACTCTACTTTTTGTTTTCTACATGATTTAAAAGACTAATTCATTTAAAAATGATTAGTCAAAATGCTAGTATTATTATAACTTTGATTGTAACTTTATATTTTGTTACCTAATTGAAAAGACTAATGCATTTAAAATAATTATTTGGAGTTTTCTTTTGTTTGTTTGGCACACAATGTATAAAGATGTATATTTGTGATATTAGCAACGGAAAAGGGTAGAAATAGAGCTGTAAAGGAGGAGAATATTTGCATTTTATTAGAATTAAACTTTTATAAACCTAAAGCGTTACAACTTTAGAATATCAAATGCACTTTCCAAGGTAAACACAAAGAAAATAACTATAAAATAAATACAAAAGAAATTAAGAAATGAATTCATACATTTCACAACAAAAGAATCAACTAAACACACACAAAAAATGCAGTAAAATGAGGCACAAAAAGAGTTATAAAGACCAGGTACGGTGGCTCATGCCCGTAATCCCAGCGCTTTGGGAGGGCGAGGTAGGTGGATCACCTGAGGTCAGGCATTTGAGACCAGCCTGGACAACATGGTGAAATCCCATCTCTACTAAAAACAACAAACATAGCGGGGAGTGGTGGCAGATGCCTGTAATTCTAGCTACCTGGGAGGCTGAAGCAGGAGAATCGCTTGAACCCAGGAGGTGGAGGATGCAGTGAGCCGAGATCAAGCCACTGCACTCCAGCCTTGGCAACTGAAGGAAACTCCCTCTGAAAAAAGAAAAAGAAAAAAAGTCTCTCCTTAGCAATAATTACTTTACTTCAAATGCAAATGAGTTAAACTCTCTAATAAAAAAACAGAAATTAGTAGAAAGTGTTAACAATACAAAAACAAAAATCACGATCCAACTATATGGTGTATATAGCAGGCTTTACTTTAGTTACCTAGTTATGTATTTAAGGCTTTACTTTTTTTTCATTTTTTCTTTGCTTTTTCTTCTTTTCTTTTCTTTCTACCTTTTTTCTTATGTCTGTTGTTAGTGTTTTGGAATTACTGACTTCTTGAGCTCCAAATTTAGGTATATGAATTAGAAAGAAAACTCAGAGAACTCACCAGCATTTTATTTATTGGGTCCTGCAATCCCTAGCTAATTTGCTTTCTTCTCTCCACATTCCAAAACCCTGTGTTTGTTTTATGTACAATGCTCAGGTCTTTAGAAATTTGTTTGGAAAATATTTTGGATAGATTTACTTTTGCTGTTACTTGACATATAATTACATTTATAGATATGTTATTAGAAATTATCACTGGACTGGTTTTCAAATTTTTAAATATTATACAGTGGATATATTCAGATAAATTTCAATGCCAAGATTATATATAATCAACATTTTCTGGGGGAACGTCAGCAGAATGGGCTGCAGATTACTGCATGCATTCAACAGTTCATTCAACACAAAAGCGCTGAGCACCACTTCTGTGTCTGGAAGAGGAAAGTCTGAAGACTCAGAGATAGAAAACACTAGAAGTGTAGATGTGTAGACATGGACATTTTCAATGCAATGTATTCACATGTATCATAGGGGTAAACACAAGGTATTTTTAGAGTTTGTAGGTTCTGTACATAACTATGATGTAGAAGTGGCAGTTACTGAGAAAGAAAAGAGCATGTTCTTCCAAACAAGGCATCTGAAATCAATTTGAAATGTGAATTATTGAAGCACAAAGGAGACTTCAAGTAAGGAGAACATAGAAACAAGTAACATGAATATACGTATGAAATATCAGTTAATCTAGAAATTGAAGCTGTTTGGCAGGAACAAGACTTAGGTTGAAAGTGATGAGTAAAACATTATGTATTGTATACAATGTTAACAAATTAAAATCAATATTTAAAAGCAATAGGTAGGCTTTTGAATTATTCTGTTTAAAACCATTTCTATCCATCTTTTCATAGAATGGTTCATACTATAGCTCATAATTATTAGGAGATTTACTAAGTCAATTTAATGAGTCTAAACCTGTATCAGCATGTATGGGGATACTGAAAATCCACATGCAAAAAAAGAAGTTGAAGTCTTACCTTAAAAATTAACTCAAAATCAAATACCTAAATCCAAGAGCTAAAGTTATAAAAGTCTTAGAAGAAGAAAATATGGGATAAAATCTTCCAGTATTGGATTTAGCAGTGACTCTTTGGATATGACAACAAACGCAGAGGCAAAAGAACTTATTATCTCCAACTCTAAGAAGATGAAAGAAGAAAAAAAGAAAAAAAATAGATTAGGTAGACTATGTCAAAATTTAAAACTTTTGTACCCCAAAGATCACAGAATGAAAAAGCAACTCATGAAACAGAAGAAACTATTTGCCAATCACATAAGTGATAAGGGATTAATATTCTATATAAAGATCTATATATACATGAATTATTTATTTTATCAACCATCTTCTCCTTTCTAGAACAATCATTTGACTTCACCTTGGGGAAAGTACATACTCTATTAATTGTGTTCTTATTGGGAATATTAAATATTGTGCTCCAACTTGTAATTAAGAGGTCAAAGCCTATGTGTCAGTGATCTCCATCACTACCCTCATTTGGATAATTTTCTAGAAAGACCCATAGAACTCAGTATAGCTTTTATATTAATAGTTATGATTTATTACAGTGAAAGGATCTAGAATAAATTAGAGAAGGTAATGAGTGCATAAAACAGAGCACAGGAAGGTCCATGCACAGTGTTATAATTGAGGGTCGGTCACATAGGCATGGGGCATCTTATATAATATAATTGTAGTTTTAAATGCAAATGCAATGTCATTTAACATATATGTTGAATAATCAAATTGCACAGTTTGTATTTGGTAGCACATAAGTGTATATGTATTTTGTTCTTACAAGAACTGTAAAAAAAATATGCAAAACTAACTCAAATGTTACACTATGTGCTATGCACACCATCTACCAACATACTCTACCTATTCATCAGTATACAAAAGGACTGAAAAACCAAAGAATTCTGTTGATCTATCTTTGTGGTCCTACCTTTCTGTTTCTCTTTTATCATTATTTTCAATGTTGACCACTACAGTGGAATAGCATGGGTTAGAAAGGATATGAGTGGCTTCTTTGGTTACTTGTCTTTTTGAGAACACTACAGTCTTCTTTTTGGAAAGTTCAGACTCTCAGCAGCACCCCTGCTTCCACCCTCCCCTTGTACTTGCTTTGAGTTATCACTGAACTCTCATGTATTGTGCATCCACAGGAGTTTTATGTGCATGGGGTATTAAAAACACTATGCAATTAAGCCAGCAAGAGACTGTGTCAGATATACCTGTTGAGCATATTTCATCTGCTCTCTTTCATGCTTCGTTGTCTCATTGACTTCACTTATAAAAAACAAGTTCAGAGAACATTTTTAAGAATTTTAGATGACAGCAGAGCACTTAACTAAGCCTGAGGCTCTTTCGACTATGTGGTTTTTTTTTTTTCTCAATTTTTAACTTCATAAAATTGGAATGAGCTATAAACTAATCCAGGGTTTATTAACCAGTGATAGAATGATAAATACATCGCCTTATTTTCAGTGAACTTGAAATTCATTTGAGGGTCTAGGCAATTAAGCTATCATTAGAATATAGCATGAAAAATATCAGTACTGGAATTGTTCAGGGGTGAATTAGTGGTGGACAACTAATTCAATTCAAGTTTCATGAAAGATATATATATATATATTTTGAAACAAGTAATATTTAAATGACAGTCAAGGCTTGAGTAGGAATAAACTTGAAGAACATGGATGAAGGAAAAAGAATGTTTTGAGGGAGAGTAAATAGTCGGGATGGATGATCTCCCTATTATCTTTTTTCATATACAATCAATATATTTCCTTTTTTTTTTAATTTTTGAGATGGAGTCTGGCTCTGTCGCCAGGCTGGAGTGCAGTGGTGTGATATCCACTCTCGGCAACCTCTGCCTCCTGGGTTCAAGCAATTCTCGTGTCTCAGCCTTCTGAGTATCTGGAATTACAGAGATGTGCCACCATACCCAGCTAATTTTTTGTATTTTTAGTACAGATGGCATTTCACCATGTTGGCCAGGATGGTCTTGATCTCCTGACTTCTTGATCCCCTCGCCTTGGCCTCTCAAAGTGCTGGGATTACAGGTGTGAGCCACCACACCCAGCCATAGATTTCCTTCTTAAAAAATAAAAGATACACATGACTAAAACACCAAAAGCAATGACAACAAAAGCCAAAATAGACAAATGGGATCTAATTAAACTCCAGAGCTTCCACACAGCAAAAGAAACAATCATTAGAGTGAGCTTCCAACCAACAGAATGGGAAAAAAATTTTGTATGCTACCTATCTGACAAAGGGCTAATATCCAGAATCTACAAAAACTAAAACAAATTTACAAGAAAAAAAACAATCCCATCAAAATATGGGTGAAGGATATGAACAGGCACTTTTCTAAAGAAGATATTTATGCAGCCAACAAACATGAAAAAATGCTCATCATCACTGGTCATTAGAGAAATGCAAATCAAAACCACACTGAGATATCATCTCACACCAGTTAGAATGGCAATCATTAAAAAATCTGGAGACAACAGATGCTAGAGAGGATGTGGAGAAATAGGAATGCTTTTACACTATTGGCGGCAGTGTAAATTAGTGTAACCATTGTGGAAGGCAGTGTGGCAATTCCTCAAGGATGTAGAAATAGAAATACCATTTGACCTAGCAATCCAATTACTGGATATATACCCAAAGTATTATAAATTGTTCTATCATAAAGACACGTGCACATATGTTTATTGCAACACTATTTACAATAGCAAAGACTTGGAACCAACCCAAATGCCCATTAACAATAGACTGAATAAAGAAAATGTGGTACATATACACTATGGAATACTATGCAGCTGTATAAAATGATGAGTTCATGTCCTTTGCAGGGACATGGATGAAACTGGAAACCATCATTGTCAGCAAACTGACACAAGAACAGAAAACCAAGCACCACATGTTCTTACTCACAAGTGGGTGTTGAACAATGAGAACACATGGACGGCGGAGGGGAACATCACACACTGGGGTCTGTTGGGGGTGGGGGACTAGGGGAGCGATAGCAGGGGGTGAGGAGTTTGGGAAAGGATAACATTAGGAGAAATACCTAATGTAGGTGAAGAGGGGATGGAGGCAGCAAACCACCATGGCATGTGTATACCTATGTTAAGAATCCTGCAAGATGTGCACATGTACCCCAGAACTTAAAGTATAATATAAATAAATAAAAGATACTTTACTTTTTCCAGGCTTTTAAAGATGTCTCTATATTTGTTCATTAGTAATCAGGGTCCCATAAACCCAAGGGAAAGACAGACATAATTTTAATGGAATTTCAGAGTAAGGACTGACAGACAAAAATGTTAGTTGCATTTTCAAAGCAGAACACAATTTTGAATGGACCTGCTTACAGCTTCTGAGCTTCACTGAAAAACCACAAACTGAAGCTGATTTTATTCTCTTCAACATAAGTGTTTCAAAAGAAAATGGACCATAGGATTAGCCAATTTATATCTTATAGATAATGATAACCACATATGTTGTTTATTTGAGATCTTAGGAAAATTGTGGGTTTATTCATATTTTTCAATCTCTTTCTCACTTTTAGAAATTATTAGTATTAATTAGTTAACAGTGTTGAACACATGGACATGAATTTTTATTTATCTTTGTACATATATGTCTTATACCTTAAAGAAAAATTAATAAGTAATCAAGGAGGTGACACATCTTTATTAAATACACCCTTAATTCACAAATCCAATATTACCCTTGACAGTTGTTTTCAGCATAATTGTTGCTAGTATTAGGAGGCAAAAATTCTAGACATTGATGTGGAACTAATTAAGTTGAGGCCTAATGCTTCTGTTCTGTCATCTTGGTCCTTTATACACCCCAAAAGACATAGTTCACACAAATCACAATCTTACTGCAGTTTATCTCAGAGCCAGAGATCATAATTCATGATGAATCTCAAGTGAGTTCAAAGCTTGAGAAAGCAACCTAATAGGTGTTATAACAAGTACACCACAGTTTCTGAAATGAAAAATTGGATAAAGTAATGCGGAGGTAATGAAACGACCAGACAAACAGAATCTAGGGGCTGTGTTAGGGTCTAGGGTTGTTAATTAAGTGCCATCACTTGAGAAAAATCAGTGTTGCTTGCAGCAGTGTTGTTTGCCTATGCAGGAAATTGTGGAAAGTTGAGGTATGCTGAGAGGAAGGATCATGAGCCAATGCCTATTTTAAGTAGAAGACATATAGACACATAAACACAAAGTTTGATACCATCATGGGGAGATCCAAAATGATAATCAAGACTGCCAAATAATAATTTGGAAATAGGGAAATATGACCAGAGAGAAAGTTTAATAATTCACCAGCTGCTTGGGGAACAGAATCTAAGTTTCTCTACTCCCTGCCCTCTGTGACCCCCTTACATTATTCTCTCTGGCCTGTATTCTTTTTGACTCCATTTTCCCCAGTCCTTGAGATGCTAAGGGACCATAAATTTGTTCATTCTAGAACAATATCAAATTTGCCTTACCTGTGTGCCATTCTTCTGGGACCCTGATCTACCTTTATAAACTAATAGAGGCAATTTAACATTGACATTCACTCCTTCAATCAATCATTAACTACCAAAATATTTACTAAACATCTTCTTTATGCAAGATCTATTTTAAAAACTAAAGACATGGAAGACATGACACAGATTTGGATACTTCCTGTAGAGATTTCATGTGTACATAAACAAGTATCCATAATCCCAGGTAAAAGTAATACATGCTTTATGAAAGTATTATGGGAATGTGGAAAGATTTCTCAGAAAAGATCATATTTGAATTAGTTCTTAAGAATGTATATAATTTGATTACATAAAACTGTAGGAGATATTTTAACACTGTTGAAAAATATCAGCAAAGAATGCTAGGGATGTATCAGTGTTTAGAGAAGTAAAGAATAGTTTGTATCAGGGAAATGTGACATATCAGATAAATTTATGGAGAGTTTATTGTTTTTGGAAAGAGTTGGTTCTCAAAAGAGTTTGGTATTAGAATGTAAGACCAGAATGTCTTGAACTAAAAAAGTGAATAAAAGAATTTAGGAAGATAATGAAAATATGAGGAGTACTAACATTCACTTTTTCATTCATACCTGTTTTTATCAACTAAGGAATTATTTATATACAGTGAAATCTACTGATTCTAAGTGTGAAGTTTGATGAATTAAGTAACTCTATGCACTCATTAAGAAATAACATATATCAGATTAGAAAAGTTTTCTTACCCTTAAATGTCTGCTTCTTTGAAATCAATCCCACACCTCATGCGAGCTCCAGGAAACCACTTTTCTGCTCTATTAGAGTTTTGCTGTTTCTAGGTATTCTAATAAATGGTATCATAAAATATGTATGGTTTTGTGTTTGAATTATTTTTCTTTGCTTAATATGTTTGACGTCATTCATATGTGTTATTGTGCACCAAAGATGTGGTCTTTTTTGAAGTTGCTGAGTAGTATTTGATAGTACAGATATACAAATTGTTCATATATTTACCAGTTGATATGAATTGGACTTGCTCCCTGGTTTGTGTTTTGCGAACAATGCTGTCGTATGTGTTTACTTGCACATCTTTGCGTGGACATACGTTTTCATTTCTGTCAAGAAAACACTTAGGGATGGAATTACTGAGTCAGACTATTTACCTTTACAAGAAGTGGTGGGGCTACTTTTGCTTATTTACCAGAAATACATGAAAGGTTGCTCTGCTCTTCAACCAAGCCAATAGTTCGTATCTCAGATACAGTGCTAACAAGAGTGGTGAGAGCAAACATTCTTACGTTGCTTTTCATTTTAAGGGAAAAGCATTCAGTTTTTCATCATTTAAACCAGACATTTTATATAGATGTCCGTTACCAGGTTGAAGAAATTCCCTTCTATTCCAGTTTGCTAAGATGTTTTAACGTAAGTGTACATTGCATTTTTCTGCATTTACTGCAGTGATTATATAGCTTCTCTTTCTTTAGTCTGTTTATATGGTGAATTACACTGATTTAACTTTGAGTGCTGAATCAACCTTGGTTTACAAGAATAGACACAGCTTAGTCATGGCATGTTATTGTTTTTTTATATTTTATCCTTTTTTCTATTGTACTCTCAAAGAGTTTGTGTGGAATTGATATAACTTTTGCCTTATTTGCTAAAAGTAATCATTGAAGCCTTTGGAATTGGATATCTCAAGTTATTAAAAAATAATAATCACATTTCTTTTTATTAAATACTCTTCAGATATTACAATTTTTTTTCTAAGTAAGCTTTTGTAGTGTGTGTCTTTCAAGAATTTGTTTTCCATTCTGCCTAAGGTGTCAAAAGTACACATACAGCTAATATTTCTTTTATTTCTTTTTCATATTTGTGGAATCTATAGTAACCTCCCCTCTTTAATTTCTAATGTTGTTCATTTGTCTCTTCTCTTTTCCTTGACAGCCTAGCTAGAGGTTTATTGGTGGTGGTGGTGGTGTCATTGTTATTGTTATCTTTTACTTTTTTCAGAGAAAAACTTTGCTATGTATTAATTTATACTTTTTCACTTTTCATTTTATTAGTTTTTGTACTTATCTTCACTATTTTCTTCTTTTGGATTGCTTTGTGTTCATTTTGTTATTCGTTTACCAGTTTTGTAAGGTAGAAGTTTAGATTATCCACTTAAGACCATTCTCCTTTTCTAATGTATTTAATAGTATAGGTTCTTTTCAAAGCAAAGCTTAAGCAGCTTCCAAAATTTTTGATATGTTATGCTAATTTTCACTTAATTAAAAATATATTTTTTGTCTTATGATTTCCTCTTGGACCATTTGGCATTTAGAAGTGTATAGTTTAATATACAAATATTCTTCTGTTATTATTTGTGTTTTATTGTTTAACAATTACTTCTAGATAGTGTTTTACCTTTTTAATATTTTCAAATAAGTTTTTGATTTATACATTTTTGCTCTTTTATCTTTTTTAATAATTCTCAATCTTCGTCATTTCTAATATTTGCTTTTAATTTGCTTATATTTCTAGTTTATTAAGGTGAAAGAAAATCCATGAAGTTGACATTTTTTTCATTTTATTTGTGTTTATTGATATGACTTTATTCTAAGCAATGCTTTAGCTTTGGTTCACATTTTAATCAAAACACTTTCTACTTTCATTTTGATTTTTTGTTGATTTCTTGTTTTTATTTAGAAGTACATTAGTTGGATTTCAAATATTTGTAGATTTTCCAGGTAGATATCTATTGATTTCTAAGTTGATCATTGTATTTAGAAAACATATATTGTATGGTTTGAATATTTTTAATTTATTGAGACTTATTATATAACATAAAATATAATTGACCTCAGTATATATTTCATGTGCACTTAAAAATAGTGTCTATTTTTCTGTTTATCAGTGATGTGCTCCCTAAATGACAATTAGTTCGCCATTTATCTACTTTATTTTTGTGAAGTATTTGTGCAACACTTTTGCTTTTTAAATTGGGGGTGTTGTGTTAATTTAAAACACCTTGCTTTCCCAGCATAAACTTCACTTGTTCTTTGTGCATTACCATTTGTACATATTATTGAATTAATAATTTAATATATTCCTAAGAATTTTTGCCTCATAGCTTATAAGGGATATTGGTCTGCAATTTTCTTTGTTGTTGTTGTTGTTATTATGACTTTATCCAGCTTTTGATTGATATTAATGCTACTTGCATAAAATGAAATTGTAAGTATTTTCTCCCTATTTTGTGAAAGAGCTTGCTGAAAATTTGTTTCATCTTTTCCTTAAATGTAGATAGCATTCAACAATGAAGCCATTTGAGATTAGAGTTTTCTTTGTAGAAGATTTTAAATTATGGATTCCATTGTTTTAAATTGATATAGATATATTCAGGCTTTTCATTTCTTCTTAAATCAGTTTCAGTAACTTGTTTCTTTCAATAAATTATGTGTTGCATCTAATTGTCAGCTTCATTTGCATGAACTTGTGCATATCTTTCATATATTATCTTCTATGATACCTTTTTTATTTCAGATAGTAATAATTTGGTCTTCTCTTTTTGTTGTTGTATTCCTTTCTCTGGCTGGAGGGTAATTAAATTTCATGTTTTCCACTGCATCCTTCTTAATGTTTAGTTAATTTGCAGATATCTAGACTGTAATCCTAGCACTTTGGGAGGCCGAGGTGGGTGGATCACGAGGTCAAGAGATCGAGACCATCCTGGCCAACATGGTGAAACCCCGTCTCTACTAAAAATACAAAAAATTAGCTGGGCGTGGTGGTGCGTGCCTGTAATCCCAGCTACTCAGGAGGCTGAGGCAGGAGAATTGCCTGAACCCAGGAGGCAGAGGTTGCGGTGAGCCGAGATCGCGCCATTGCACTCCAGCCTGGGTAACAAGAGTGAAACTCCGCCTCAAAAAAAAAAAAAAAAATTTGCAGATATCTTACTCTATTAATTTACTTTTCACTTATTATTCTCAATATTAAAGTACATTTCTTGTTAACAGTAATTTCTGTGAATTCTGACAATCTCTGTTTACATATTTGGGTTTGACTATAGCTTTTTAAATTTTTTATTTTATTTCATTTTAATTAATGTATTTGTTTATTTATTTATTTTTGAGAGAGTGTCTTGCTCTGTCATCCAGGCTGGAGTGCAGTGGCACCATCTTGGCCCACTCCAATCTCCACCTCCCAGGTTCAAGCAATCCTTCAGCCTCAGCTTCCCTAGTAGCTCTGACTACAGGGTTTCACCATGTTGGCCATACTGATCTTAAACTCCTGACCTCAGGTGATCTGCCTGGCTCTGCCTCCCAAAGTGCTGGGATTGCAGGCATGAGCCACTGCGCCCAGCCACATGCTACAACATTTTAAAAACTTGACTCCTAGGGTTTCTGTATTTTGATTCATCTCCACAACTTTCTGAATTCTTTCATTTTTCTCTCATGGTTACTGTTTCCTTAATTGTATCAGATGGTGATAATGATGATGATAATGATGATGATAATTTGGAAGAACGTGGACTGGAAACTCTGCTTCATGAGTAGAAGCTCTTTCATAAAGTAATATATTTAGTTCAACTGCTTTGAGCCTTTTCCATATATATGTGGCTCAGCAACCAGTCAGAAATGTTGGCAAACCAGTTTTGGGAATCACTTCTCTGGTTCTTTCTATTCTGTGATTCTTCCACTCTCTGTAGTGTTCACAGCTTCCTACCTTCCCACTCCTGCCTCCTTTGGCCAGAAAGAGTATAGGTTTTCCACCTGCAATACAGCCATTACTGTCCAAGCTACATGCACTGCCATTAGCCCAAGATTATGAGTGGTGGATATGAGATTTCACAGGTATAGCTCTTTGTCTCGCTTTTTCCAAGCGAGGTTGTGATGCATTCTCCACCTAAATTTGTCTACTTTTGCCCATTCACATGTCCTTTCAGCATTTAATTTTTTGTAGTATGTCATATGTTATACTTGTTTCCTGCAGAGGTTAGACATCCAGTATAGTTTTATTCTCTTATATTTCTTAGTTGTCTTAATTAAGACTAATTTGGGACAATGGTATTAAAACTTCAAAAATGTTCATTTGTTCAGAGTATATCTATTATATCTTTTGCCATTTGACATGCAGGGGGCTACTTCTTCAATGTGGTTAGGAAGAAGTAACAAAATTAAATGGCTTTTAACACCAACTCTGTGGCCCAGAATTTCTAAAATGACCTCCCAAAGATGCTCTACATAATCCTTGGAATCTGTGAATATGAAGAGGTATATTCTTCTATATGATATTATATGGCAAAAAGGACTTTAAGAAGAGAGAGGGAAAAGGAAAAAGAATTAAGCTTTGTCTATTGTGAACAGAGGGCACTGCCATCCTTTGACAGATGAGCCAAGGAGGAAAACGCCCCTCACACTAAACATGCTCTTCTTTCTCTAATGAGCTGAGTATTTTCTCTTTAATAAGCTCAGTGTTCTCTATCTCATGGCATCTCTGGTTCTCTCTGTATCTGCTCTCATTTTTCTATTTTACTTCTACTTGGTGGCTTTCTCATAATTTCTTATCCTTCATTACATTTCTTACCAGATGTTTGACTTAACGATGATCCCCTTTGCCCAGAATCTGTTTCAAGATATTCCTAAAAATACTTCGACCCCATTTCTAAATATCTTTTTCTTTCAATTTCCTCATTTTATATTTCAGAGCAATAAAGTTATTTAGCTCTCCTTTAAGCATCAGGCCATACATTACAAATTGCAAATGTGGTGTAGCTGTCCCTGGTCCTGGCCAATTACTGCTTCAACCAATTATGAACAGGAAAGTCATGTTTGAGGTAACATAGTCACACCCAGTGCTTCCTTAGGAGGCCTGAAACCACATCCATGTCTTTTAAAGGCTCAAGGAAACCTAAAGGAATCACCTTGATTTCTCTAATACAACCCTTCCTGACCATACTCAGCAAAAACTGAAGCCACACAGCTTAGTAATCAGGCTTGGCTACTAAGAAAAGACAGGAAAAGAAAAGAAAAAGAAAAATTAGTTTACAACTGTTTTTGCTTGAGTATGGTGTTTCGATTTCAGGAAATTCTTTCTCAGGAAGGTGATGTTAGAAGTAACTTATTTGTTTCAGAGGTTTTCTTTTCAGAAAAATAAAATAGATTATTAAACTGGATTTATAAAATGACTATTTATTATACAATATCCACTTTCAAATCATGCCTCATTGTATACATTAATCCTAAATTATTATATCAGAAATTTTGCTTAATTCCAATCAGGCCCTCTTATCAAAAGTCCCACCTAAAACCTTACTTTCAAAACAAATGCTCTATCCTTAACCTTTCTTTCCCAAGAAAGATCTTTCCCAAGTGGGCTCTTCACTATGTTAAGTAGGAACTTTCGTTTGTGTGATCAGCAGGTGATACTGATTTTCTTTCACGGATTCAATGGTCAACATCCCATTTTGATCCTGACTACCACCCTATGAGGAAGGCAGGGCAGGCATACTTTTTAGAATGAAGAAAATAAGATGAGTATGGTGACATCACTTCTAGTCCTTTGATTTTATTCTAGGAAAGTTTCTACTATATAAATCTACTGCCTCAACAATATTAAACATGTCATATTAAGTATGAATAATTCATCACTGAAAGACCTGAAATTAACTATTAGGTATCCTCATGTATCAAGTACATACTTTAGAATTTTATCTTCTTTAACGTTTTTTAATCTTTCTAATATTATTTACTTGATGCTGCATTCCTACTCAAACCTTCTCTGGTCCTGAGTTCTCAGGATAAATTGCATATTCTTATTTGACATTAAGAACTTTATGAACTCTTCCTAATATGACCCCAAACTACCCTTTTGGCTTAGCACCAACAAACCTTTCTTAATCTTAACAGTGCTTGCCTTCACCCATCTCTCAATGCCATCTACTTTTTGATTTCTATGCTTTTGTTCTTTCTTATTAAGTATGACAGTAAAAATAATTTTTGCTTACATCTCATCTCCAGCCTAGATCTATCCACCTGTATGAAACTAAGTATGGCCTTTTCAAAAATATATCCGATAAATCATAATTGTTCAGTGAATGTATTATCAACTGAATATTGCTTCTTCAGACTAATAAATTGCTCACCCCAATCCCAATGAAGAGGGTAAAGAGAAGGTCAGAAGAAGCATAAAGCTACAACTGTATGTCTTGTTACGTTATTTCCAGGGAATTCGCAAAGGCTAATTCTTCATTGTTCTTGTGCTGAACACAATGGTAAAGTCAGGCTTCTAAAATAATGCAGCCGTAAATTCTAATGAAGTTAATCATTTCATGGCAAAATCTAAACAATGGTGTTAGAAGACCAAATGGATTGTGCATAAGGAAAACCAGCTTTCCTATTACTTTAATTATTCAGACTATTAACTGTGACAGTATGGCTTTAAAATCTCTTCATTCTTCACTGTAATTAAGTGGCACAGCAAACAACAGGATGTCAGAACTCACATTTAGAGAAGACAAGCTGTGAGTGATGGTGTACACGCTATATATAGACAAAACATTTTAGAAAGAATAATTGTTCTCACATCACTTCCCAAGATGCCTCACCTGTCTTCTTTTACGTAGTGTTTTTTTTTCTCCCCGAGTGAACGCATGCAAATGTACTGTATCAATTTAGCACTTTCTAGTTTGCAACTTTGTAAACAGCAGCTTTACCACTTAAATATGAGTGAATGAGGAAGTCCAGAATGGTTTGTGCCTAACTGTTGATGGATAATCATAGAAAGTAACACTAAACGTAGGCAAAGTAAAGGGGAAGTAAGAAAGCAGACTATTGTCTACAGAAATAAGCTTAGAGATTTGCAATGACTTAATCATTGCTTTAAAATTTTTTATTATAAAGAAGAACAAATAAAATTGGGAAAACAAAAGAAGTAGTAGTTTGCAAATTGGCAGGGGGTAGTTTTTGTTTTATTTTGTCTTGTTTTAGTTTTTTAATGATCTCTTGTGAACTGCATTTCTTTCCCCTTCAGGGAAGGGACTGTTGAGACGGAATAAAGGGGACCCTTAAATAAAAGAGTAGGGTTATTTTTCTTATTTATTACAGTTGATATTTTGACATTGTTTAATAGTAGAATACACGTTTTTCAAGCACCAATCCCCCAGAATACACACCAAGACAGATGACATCCTAAGTCATAAAATCTCAACAAATTTAGAATAGTAGAAATCGTATAGGGAGTGTTCTCTGAGCACAATGGGATCTATCTAGAAATCAGTAAGTCAAAGTGAACAGAAAAAAAAAAATCTTCAAATACTTGGAACTAAACAAGCCACTTTCAAAATAACCTATGGGTCACAGTAGAAGACTCAAGAAATATTATGGACTAAATGTGTTCCCCTCAAATTCATGCATTAAAATCTATCCCCTAATGTGATAATATTAGGAGATAGAGTCTTTGGGAGAGAATTATGTCATAAGAGTGGGGTCTTTTATAAGAAAGGATCCAAGAACTAGCTCAAGCTCTTTCTGCTATGTGAAGACATACAGGAAAGTTGGCAATCTACAACCCAAAAGAGGGCCCTCACCAGCTTCTGACCACATGACACTTGGATTGTGGACTTTCAGCCTCCAGAACTGTAGGAAATAAAGCTGTTTAAGAGTCTGTGGTATTGTATAGCATCCTGGACTAAGACAAAATAAACATTTTTAAAAAGTACATTGAACATAACGCAATTTAAAACACAGCCTATTAAAAGTTGTGGGACTCAGCTGAAACAGTGCTAGCAGGAAAATGTACAGAGATATATCTAGCATGAAGGAGTTTTTTGTGGTGATGAAATATTGCTATATTTTCACTGCAGTGCTGATATCATAGAATTAGACATGTGATTAAAATACATATAACTACATACGCGCACAGTGTTTTGAGATCAAATTCCAGGTTCTGTTAGTTCACCACAGTTATGTAAAATGTAACCATTGAGAGAAACTGGATAAAAGATGCATGTCATCTCGTTATTCGTTTCAAGAATTATCTTAGCGATTATTGTCACATATTTTTCTATACAGGGTTTAGTTGTATGAAATACTTTTTTCCCTTTAAAATTTTCATTGCATGGAAAATTGACCTGCTCATGATAACGTTAACACATTTAAATGAATAGAATATTTGAAAATACTTGATTCGTTTAGGCCTCATGAATATTTGTTTCCACTGTTATTTATTTGTTTCATACCTTGTACTTATAGAAGATGTTCAATTTTAAAAAAAGGTTGTTGGAGTCTTCTGTAAAGTATATCCAATGAAACTGCAAAATATGTCTTAAAATTAACTACTTGGCTGATCTCTGATGGCACCACCTTTGTCTAATCCATCCATGCTTCTATAATTGCCTCCCTATAATTTCCACATAAAAAGTAATTTTTATATATGGTATCAGTTCATAGCCTCATTTTTCTCTCTCTTCCTTCCACCTTAAACCCTGCCAAATCTTCACATTTATACAGAATAGTATTTAATCTCCTTATAATGGCATTATTGTCATTAAGATTTTAGCTTAAATGTCACCTTCCCAGAGAAGTCTCGTCTAGTAAGAGTCAAAAGCATATGACCATTCCCTCCCTTCTATATGGCTGTGTCATTCTTAGCACAGCATTTATTACTACTGCAAATGTTCTATTTGATTACCTCATTACTCTGTCTTTTCTGTAGAGTGTAAGCTCGGTGAAAATAGGTATCTTTCTTTTTCTTCACTACTGAATCATAATTAGTAATAAAAAATGCATTTATAAACATAAATTACATTGACTACTTCTGCTCTCATAACAACAATATAAATGTGTATTTTTATTATCATCATCACTATGTTATGGTTAAGAAACTGGACAGAGAAGTTAGGTAAATTAACTAAATTAAGTTAGGTAAATTCCTCAAGATCTCACAATCTGGAAAATACATAATTCAAACCCAGGCAGTCTGCCGCTATTGTATTTATTTTATTTTATTTTATTTTTATTTTTGAGATGGAATTTTTGCTCTTGTTGCCCAGGCTGGAGTGCAGTGGCTCAGTCTTGGCTCACTGCAATCTCTGCCTTCCGGTTTCAAGCTATATTCCTGCCTCAGCTTCCCGAGTAGCAGGGATTACAGGTACCTGCCACCACGCTGGCTAATTTTTGTATTTTTAGTAGAGATGGGGTTTCACCATGTTGGCCAGTTTACTCTCGAACTCCTGACCTTGTGATCCACCCTCCTCAACCTCCCAAAGTGCTGAGATCACAGGCGTGAGCCAGTGCACCCGGCCTAGTTTCTTTATTCTTAATTGCCAAGTCACAATGCCTATAATTGTTTCCAGAACTTAGCGGGTTTTTAATTAATGTTCCTTGATCAGTGAAAATATTAAGTTGGTTCTCTGGAAGAGGTGGTTGTGCTTTGAGCTTGTTATAGAGTTTGCTTTACTAGGTTAAACATTTTATATCTAGAAATAATTTTACTTGTGAACTATTTTGGGGACAATAATCTACAAATTAAGACTTTATTATTTACTAATGGGTGCTAATAGATTTGCTAAAATTATTCTTACGGAAAATGTATGTAATTATATCCAGAGCATAAGGAAAAGGAATTTTACTAATCAGAGCACAAATTAACTATCGTATTGTGGAGTTTATTAAAACACATCAGTATTCATTTGTTTTAGATATTATACAAGTTATATGCAAATATATCCTTATTTTTATAGAGTAGCTGAAAACAATGTCAATGGCAATTTACAGCTTTTTAATTTAGCATATTCTTAATCTCTTTTTTTAGAAAAAACATATTTAATGCTGTGCTCGGGGGAAATCTAAAGATTAGGCAAAGCCAGGGCTCTTGGGAGCCTAGAGCCTGAGCTGACTTTGAGGTACCTCCTACAACCAGGACAGCTTAATGGCAAGTTACCTTCATTTTGTTCTACATCTAGGATACTGCTAATAAGTGCTATTCAGAATATTAATTTCCCTTCAAAAAGGATAACACTTTGATATAAAGTGTACCCCTAAAATTCATATTTGAACCACATCCCCACCATGTAATGTTATTAGAAAAGGTTTTTGGGATGTAATTAGTTTTAAACAAGGTGATGAAAGTGGAAAGTGTATATGAAGACGGGAGCAGCGCTCACTCTCTCTCTATGCTATGCGACCATGTAGCAAAGAGGCAGTCTTCTACAAACCAGAAAGAGTCTCTCACAAAGAGCCAAATCTCCCGGCGTCTTCATTTTGGACTTTTGAACATCTAAACTGTGAGAAATAAATATCTGTAGCTTAATCCATCTAGTCTCTGATATTTTGTTATACCTATCTTAGCTAACTAAGACAGTTTTCTTTTCATGAAAGTAATGTTAGCAACTAAGGAAAAATAGAGTTGCTCTTACTGTTTTATTCAATTGAGTCTTTTATGTGTTTGGATCTGCAAAGTGGACCTAGAGCTTTAATTAGAATGTGAGCATGAGAAAGGTACATTATTCTGCATTAGTAAGTAGAAAAAAAAATGTTATTCCTAGAATAGAAAAGAAAATATTGACATAGGTGAGGGAAGAGGGAGAGAATGAAGGACAAACAGAAATTACCAGAGGACTGAGCATTCAATGGAGATGACTTAGCAAAGAATTCCTGACCGTGGCCAAAACAACCCTTGGAAATAGATATTTTATTATTTTAGGGGCTCCTAGTTAACCTTGCTAATGCTGATACATACAGAAAGAACTTATCATGAAGGATGTTTTGTTTGTTACCTATAAATTGTGAAAGTAGCTGCTTTTGTTACTGTATCACTACTGGTAAAGAATGCAGACAGAATGCACACGGGAGCAAGGAATCCTCCCCATTAGAGTAGGAGTTAAATGCCAGAGATGTAAATGAGAACGCTAGCTACATAGGAATTTGCAGGAAGGCTGACTAAATTACATGTGGATAATGAGGTTTGAATATATCTGATAGTGTTGATGATGATTATTATTATAATGACTTATATTTAGTAATCACTTACTATATATCAGGCCTGCATGAAGCCTAACATGGATTATTGTCTTACATTTTCTGAGCAATTCCATTCTGTTTTCCCTACTGATTAATATGTATTTAGGACTCAGTGACACAAAGTAACCTGTGCACATTCACATTTTTATTAACTGATGATGATGAGCGTGAATTCTCAAGTAATTTGACGTGCTAAATGTGAATTAAGGTCATCATTATTTTACTTCACAGCTTATTGCACTGGATGGTTTCTGAATGTGATGGATCACAGATTTGAGAGAATAAAAGAATAATTTTAAAAGATTTTTTGACACTTCACCTACAAAAACATAATTTTTTTTCTCTATACCTTCATGCATTTTTGGGGGGGAATATTTTCCTTACTGAAGCTAATGATGAGTGCCACTCTGACTTGTTTACTTGACTGAGCCCAATTTTAAACTATGCATTCCTAGAAGACTAAAGACTGAGTCATATTGTGAAGCATTAATTAGATATTTGTCAAGTTAAAATTCAATTAGAGTGGGAAGGTGACCCTCAGTTATGACCATGATAAAGTCTGTCTATCAACAAAAGGAGTAATAAACTCTGCTGCTAACTCCTTCCTACAAGTTCTAAGAAGAGATATTATTTTGTGACTATTAAAGAGCTGTGAAACAGAAAGGAATTTACTGATTTGTGAAATCTCAGACTTTCTATTTCTTGTATAAGCTATCAGTTGTCAAGACTGAAATAGTTTGTTGTTCAAGGTCATGGTTAAGATATCAAGATAATAAGGTTAAGAGAGATATTTGCAAGTGTAAAGGAAAAGCATAATAATACTATCTGGAATACTCTTTCCTTCTTTTAGGGAGTTGGAAAGTTTTTTTGAAGACTCAATTCAGTCAGTGTTTTTAAGAAGCCCTTGCTGCATTTCCAAGTGTGACACAGTTTGACATTGCAAACCCAGAAAATCTGAGACAGGTCTCAGGTAATTTAGAAAGTTTATTTTGCCAAGGTTGAGGATGTGCTTGTGACAGCCTCAGGACGTCCTGGCAACACGTGCCCAAGGTGGTCAGGGCACAGCTTGGTTTGATACATTTTAAGGGAAACACAAGACATCAATCAATATGAAAGAAGTACATTGGTGTGGTCTGAAAAGGTGAGCCAACTTGAAGCAAAGTCAGGAAAGCTGAAAGCAGAAGGGAGCATTTAGGTCACAGATAAGTGGGACACAAAGAGTTGCATTTTTTGAGTTTCTGATTCCTGTTTCCAAAGGACACAATCAGATATGCATCCATCTCAGAGAGAGGAGGGATAACTTGGAATAGAATAGGAATCAGGTTTGCCTTAAGCAGTTTCCAACTTGTGTTTTCCTTGGTGATTCTGGGGGCCCAAGATTTTTTCCCTTCACATTCCCCCAGCTTAAAAAAAATTGTTAAACCCATATCAACGCCTTATTGTAAAAGCCTTTTTTCCTTTCACATTCCTTTTCCTTTCTCCTTTTGGAGAAAGCATTTTACAACAAAATGAATCTCTGGTCTCTGATCTCTCATGGCACAGATCATTCTCTTTGGGGCTGGGTTTATAGTTTTTAACTCTTATGCCAAATTTTGACACCCTGTGGTATTTGACAGGGATAAATATGAAATTGCTCCATTAATAAATGCAAATAAAAACGTATGCTGGAAATTCTTAAGACGTTTCTAGTCTTACTTTATGAATAATTTAAAAGCTAGCTTATTTATTAAGGATTTTACTTAAGTTACATAAACTTGAGAAAGCATTTGACATGTCTTTTCTTTTTTAGTACCTAATATAAGTGCTTTTTGTAAGCCAATTAATTAGAGCTCTTTTATATATTTTTAGTAGTGAAACATTGTGTACACAACACATAAATATATATAAAGGTGTATTTATTATTTTTATAAATCTATAAAGTTGATGAAAGTACACTTTATAGATTTATAAAGACTCCCCTTTTTTTTCTATCTTAGACTTTCAGATTCTTCATAACCTATTTTACAATGCTAGGCAATTCTCAGCTAAATAGCCTTAAATTTTCACATTAAACGAAACAACTCAGATAAAATCAAATAGCAAAATTTACATCATAAGGTACAGATATAAAAAGTTTGGTGGTGCTAGTGAGAGATGCTTTAATTTTGGGGTGGGGGTCTAAAACATAAAATTAAACTGCAACCTTTCTTAAAAACCCAAGAGTAGCCTCCATTGGAATAACTGTTTTAGTCAAAAAATAGGTGAAAGCAGAATTTAGTCAACTGAGAAGAAAAAGAAAAAAAAAAACTTTTGCTCAAAAAAATGACAAGGTGTTAGGAAAAACAAACAAAAAAACAAAAACACGAAGAAGGTCTTTCAAATACAAACATGCATAAACACACATCTTGCATGTTAGCCTTTTAATTAAGCTGACTTTTAACCAAAAATTTTTGGTTAAAAGTCCTTTTAACATTTTTTAATATTATTACCATATTTCAGATAAGACAAAATGCTGCTCTTTCAGAAGTATAGCCATTGCTCTTTCAGTTTGGTCTTTACAGCATAAAAGTGGCCTTGTCACGTAAATAAAGCTCTTTTAGTAGTTAATATTAAAAATAATTTGTTTCCCTTTTGTTGCCATTTTCCTTGAACTTCAGTGATCTTGTCCTCCATTATTTAGGGCTCCCCTTCAGATTTGACCAAGGCAGAAATAAACAACAAAACTGTTAAGCAAAACTAGCAATGATCACACAAATTATACAATTTCTGAGCACTCTAAGTTTAAGCAGAAATTAACACCATCTCGTTGTTAAATGCTAATTTTGTCTTGTGGAAATAATTTGCAAGACAGAATTCCAAACCTATTTCTTACCTAGTGATGAGTCTCAGGCTATAATCTGCTTTCTATTATCCTAGAATCAGGGAAAAGAAAAAAAAAAAAAAAGGAACAATTCATCTTCCCTGTTGAAAGCAAGCTCAACCTCCATAAAGAACTTACCTGCCATCCATCTCATGGAAGCAGGAAAACTTGACTTCCTTGTTGATGCAAGTAAAACTCAAAAGTAAAACTAAAATAAATAAATAACAGGAGTTGTACAGCAAAATAAAATTTAGATCTCAACCAAATTTGCAACGATCAAGGATTCTCTGGAGGGCGTGCTCTCATATCTTAGCAATTTATCCTATTGGTTTGAGCCATAAAGTTAGGTCATGCTGGTAACAAGTGCTGATAGATTTGTCAAAGGTCAGGGGCATCACCATTCAGAATCCCTCCATGGTTACCGAATTTTGAACCCAAAAAATCTGAGACAGGTCTCAGTTAACTTAAAAAGTTTATTTTGCCAAGGTTGAGGACATACCCATGACACAGCCTCAGGAATTCCTGATGATATGTGCCAAAGGTAGCAGGGACACAGGTTGGTTTTATTCATTTTAAGGGAGACATGAGACATCTATCAACATGTGTAAGAATACATTGGTTCTGCCTGGAAAGGCAGCACAACCTGAAGCAAAGCAGGAAGATTTGAAGCAGTAAGGAGCCTTCAGGTCATGGATAGGTGAGACACAAAGGGTTGCATTGTATCCTTTTGAGTTTCTGATTAGCCGTTCCAAAGGAAGGAATCAAATATGCATCCATCTCAGTGAGCAAAGGGATAACTTTGAATAGAATGGAAATCAGGTTTTCCTTAAACAGTTTTCAGCTTGAGTTTTTCTTAGTCATGTGGGGAGCCCAGGATATTTTCCTCTCACAACCCAAACATTTCTGTATGTTTATTTTTGGTCTCTTTATTGGTCCATTTTCACATTGCTGATAAAGACATACACAGAACGGGGCAATTTAAAAAATGAAGAAATCTACTAGACTTACAGTTCCACGTGGCCAGAGAGGCCTCACAATCATGGTAGAAGGTGAAAGACACTTCTTACATAGTAGCAGAAAAAGCCAAGTGAAAGGAGTTTCCCCTTATCAAACCATCATATTTTGTGAGAGTCATTTACTACCATGAGAACAGTATGGGAGAAGTCTCAAACATGATTCAATTATCTCCCACTGGGTTCCTCCCACAACATATGGGAGTTATGGGAGTACAAGTCAACATGAGATTTGGGTGGGGACACAGAGCCAAACCATATCATGCCATCTTAAATCTCATGTCCTCATATTTCCAAACAAATAATGACTTCCCAACAGTCTCCCAAAGTTTTAACACATTTAAGCATTAACTCTAAAGCCCACCGTCCAAAGTCTCATTTGAGACAAAGCAAGTCCCTTCTTCCTATGAGCCTGTAAATTCAAAAGCAAGTTAGTTACTTCCTAGATACAATGGGGGTTCAGGCACTGGGTAAATATAGCCATTTAAAATGAGAGGAATAGGCTGAAACAAAGGTGCTACAGGTCCCATGCAAGTCCAAAATCCAGCAGAGGTCTCAGTGATGGTGACCCTTTTCTCACAGCTCCACTAGGTGATGCCTCAGTAGGGACTCTGTGTGGGGACTCTGACCCTACATTTTCCTTCTGTGCTGCCCTAGCAGAGGTTCTCCATGAGGGCCCCACCCCTGCAGCAAACTTCTGCTTGGATATCCAGGTATTTCCATACACCTTCTGAAATCTAAGCAGAGGTTCCTAACCCCCAATTCTTAACTTCTGTGCACTCACAGACTAAACAACATGCAGAAGATGTCAAGGCTTGGAGCTTCTGCCCTTTGAAGCAACAACCCAAGCTGTACCTTGGCCCCTTTCAACCATGGCTGGAGGAGCTGGGATGCAGGGCAACAAGTCCCTAGCATGCATGCAGCACAGGAACCCTGAGCTCAGCCCATGAAACCACTTTTTCCTTCTAAGCCTCCAGACCTGTAATGGGAGGACCTGCTGTGAAGACCTCTGACAGGCCCTGGAGACATTTTTCCCATTGTCTTGGGGATTAAATTAAGCTCCTCATTTCTCATACAAATTTCTGCAGATGGCTTGAATTGCTCCTTAGAAAATGGGATGTTCTTTTCCATTGCATTGTCAGGCTGCAAATTTTCTGAACTTTTATGCTATGCTTTCCTTATAAAACTGAGTGCATTTAATAGCACCTGAGTCACATCTTGAATATTTTGCTTCTTAGAAATTTTTTTCTCCAGATGCCCTAAATCATTTCTCTCAAGTTCAAAGTTTCATAAATTTTTAGGTCAGGGGCACAATGCTGCTAGTCTCTTTGCTAAACATAACAAGAGTCACATTTTTTCCAGTTCTCAACAAGTTCCTCATTTCCATCTGAGGCCATCTCAGCCTGGACTTTATTGTCCATATCACTATCAACATTTTGGGCAAAGCCATTCAACAAGTCTCTAGGAAGTTCCAAACTTTCTCACATTCTTCTGCCTTCTTTTGAGCCCTCCAAACTGTTCCAACTTCTCCCTGTTAAACAGTTCCAAAGTTACTTCCACATTTTAAGGTGTCTTTTGAGCAGCGTCTCATTTCTGGTACCAGTTTACTGTACTAGCCCATTTTCATGCTGCTGATAAAGACATACCTGAGACTGGGCAATTTACAAAAAAAAAAAGAGGTGTAATGGTCTTACAGTTCCACATGGCTAGGAAGGCTGAGCTCGCAATCATGGCAGAAGGCAAAAGGCACTGCTTACATGGCAGAGACAAGAGAGAGAATGAGAGTCAAGCAAAACAGGTTTCTGCTTATCAAATGATCAGATTTTGTGAGACTTATTAACTACCAGGAGAACAGTATGGAAGAAACCTCAGCCATGATTCAATTATCTCCCATTGAATCTCTCCCACAACACATGGGAATAACAGAAGTGCAATTCAAGATGAGATTTTGGGTGGAGACACATAACCAAATCATATCAGTCTTCTTCACTAAATGTTATCTGCATGAAGAAATTTTTATGGCTTGAATGTAATTGTTCCTCTATCACTTAGAATATTTGCTGGCAAATAGTAGGCATCCATGAAATATTCTTTGAATAAATGATTAGAAGTTAAATATATTTGTATTGTAGATAGTATATATGATTTAAATATTATCTATATATTTTATATAGATGATCTCCATATTATATGATACATAATTATATTTTCATATATCATAACATGTGTGTATTTTATATATACATGAGTATATACACATACCTCAACACAAAGTTGAAAATTACATTAGAACAATGACAGTGGCTGTTTTAGTTTTATGCTCCTATACCTAACACAATATCTGATTCTTGGTAAATAGTAATTGAATACAATGAAAGATTAGTGGCATCCTATTCAGAAGATTCATGAGTCAATTGTATGATTCTTTATACATCTATTGTGAAATGTAGTAAATATCTACTAGATCAAAATATTTAAATCACTGAAACTGGATATAATACAACTATTAAAACCACTTAAAACTTTAAAATTAACTGTAATTCTTATGCATTTGTGTTTCTATTTATATGGCCGTTTTTTATAATTTTCTTCTAAAGAAGCATTTGTGTAGTGATATCCAAAACAAAAGCTCTAAACTTAAATCAATAGTTGCCTTTTGCATAAACTTTTTTATATTATTTATATTTATACAAATATAAATGATTTTTATTAAATTGTATTGTTACAAACCCATTGTACTATTTTAAAACTCCAACACCAATATAAGATTTGTTTAGCAATCAAGTATTATTGATTTCTTGCTGAAACCACCTTTGCAAAAATTATGTAAGATAACCGTGGTGGTTGGGGAGATCTGATCTAGCTAACCCCCATCTTGCCTTTAGCCTTCAAATTACTTTAAGTAATTATGAGCTTAGACCATCTAACTGAGGGATATATTTAGTTTATAGTTTAAATGATAGTACCCCTTTCCCAAAACTCAACTGCCTTTGTAAAGCTAATGAGAAATCACAAAACTAGGGGTAGGAGAGAAGCCTGAATTATGCTAAGTTGTAGACATAGAAACCATTGCCATCCATTATTCTGGAGGCCTAAGATATTCAACTTTCCCAATTTCCCTTGCAGATAATATCACTATAGTAGAACCTAAGAGTTGGCTTTTGACATTTTTTTTTGTTCTTTTGCATCTCTGATGACTGATGACTCCACCTTCACCTACCAATTACTCCTGGGGTTCCACTCAGAAGTGGCTCAGCCAAAGGGACCAGCTTCAACTCCCCTATGATTTCATCTTGACCCAATCAATCAGAACTCCCACTACCCTAGCCTCTTGCCCACCAAACTGTCTTTGAAAATCTCCTACCCACCAAGCCTTGAGGTAACTAATTTGAGCAATAATGCTATCTCCCATATGGTATGATTAGCTTCTCTCCACTAAACTCTTTTTTACTGCAATTCGATGGTCTTTGTACAGTGGACAAAAATAACCCATCAGGCAGTTGCATTGCTTTATTATACTTTTTTAGGAGCGTAGAACCAATTCAAACACACAGTTGAAATTGGTTTAATGAGTCTAATGCTATTAAGCCAAGGTTATTTTAAAAAAACAGATTTTGTGATATTAAACAACAAGATAATAAGCAAATATAAATATACCCATATATAAATTAAGAGATACTCAAAATCCAAGAGATAAAAGCAAACATTCATCAATCCAGCTCAGTGATTAAGAACAATTATTTTTCAAATTATATATCATAATCTGTTTTTTTTTAAATAAGCAATCACTATGCAAAAATAAAATGGAATTTTAACACAAATACAGCATTTAAATTCCCCTTAGAACTAAAGGTTTTAGTAATAATACAAAGTGCTTAGCATTTGTAAAAGGGATTAAAGCTGTGATGAAATCAACATACAAATGGACAATGACCAGATCATGTAGTACAACAGAATTCTAACCCACCATGTCTGTCACAACCTGGCCAGGAAGCCAAACTCCAACTAGAACAATTGGCCCCAAATCATCCAGACTGGATCAATCATTGCTACTTCTCTTTTATCTGTTTTCAAGACAGCAGCAACCAGAGAAAGCCAAATGTTTTCCAAAGCAATCACCTGTCAATGAAGAGTCAAACACTGTAAAATATCTGAAGAGATTTATTCTGAGCCAAATATGAATGTCCATGGTCCATGGCACAGCCCTCAGGAGATCCTGAGAACATATACTCTAAGTGGTCAGGCCACAGCTTGGTTTTATACATTTCAGGGCGACGTGAGGCATCAGCTGATACTTGTAAAATGTACATTGGTTCAGTTTGGAAAGTGGAGATAACTCAAAGTAGGAGCCCCCATGTCACAGGCAGATTAAAAAATTTTCTGTTTGGCAATTGGTTGAAAGAGCTATTATCAATATAAAGGAATGTCTGGAATATACTAAGGAGTTCTGGACACCAAGGTTTTATCTTACAGATGAAGCTTCCATGTAGCAGGTTTCAGAGAGAATAGATTATTATTTTTTTAAATCTGACATAAAGATTCTCTTTTATCAGTAATTCCCAAAGTGAGTAGGGTATATATAATGAGGCATGTCTATTTCCGTTCCCATTGTAGTCTGAACTAGTTTTTCAGATTAATTTAGGAAGTCCCTTGCTGAGAGGAGAGTCATTCAGATGGTTGCTGGGGCTTAGAATTTTGTTTTTGGTTTACATGCCTAAGATGTTCTACTGCTCACCTCCAGCTTTTCCATGACAAGAGCCTTCAATCAAAGCAAAGCTGAAATCCTCCCTTCCTCTGTACAAAGTTCCCTCACTCCCCTGTCTGCCTTTGAGTCTATATGACATGTGGGAATGGTGGCAACTCTTCTAATAGCAATCTCTGAATCTTCTGTTTGTTTTCATTTTAGTTATCTTCATTTATTTTTACAAAACTCATATAAGTAGACACTTTTAAATCAGATACATCTAAAAACACAAAGTGTCAGTTTAAAATATTTTCAATATTTCTATTGCAGGTTACATGGCTATGCACCCTATGTTTAAAAAAAATTAAATATTTATTGTCTAAAACAAAAGAATATTTCAAATATACCAAATAAAATTAGTAAAATGAAATTATTTAGATTTTCTCAAAATGTAAATGTCATAAAACTTTTTCATTAAAAATAAAAATTTGATTTTGTTGGTACTCAACTCAAAATCTTCACATGGCTCTTTTTAGAACTTTATTAAAATATTAATTTTTGCCATCTGTGGCTGCAGATAGATATACTCATATCTGGTGAGAATAAAAGGAATTCTGATAATGCTAGCCTGAAGTATAAAGTAAATCAAGTTCTTCCAAATCCTTCTCCAGTCTCATCTTTATAGCTTTCTGTTTATTGAAGATTATATTCTCTAGTCATATTGAAATATTCACAATTTTTAGCATATCTAACTATTTTGATTCCTGTAATTCAATTTAATTAGGTAAATAAGTCCTGAATTGATAACATATCCAGTGCCAAAATCCGAAGGCAATATCCCTTTTGTGGAGTTGACAGCCTGATGGAGTGGGCATTTTCTCTGACTGGGTTACTCTCCCTAACTGAAAAATCCCTGTATTCTTTTTTTTAATTCAGTTCCTCTCCTCAGTTAAGCCTTTCTTAAATAATCCAGGAAAATTAATTTTTTCTTGTTCTGAATTTCTAAAACTGCCTCTAAATATCTCTTCTAGAGCCATCAGTTTACATTATACACTGTCCTATCACCGTTTATGGTAAATTTTGCTAATATCTATTAAGTCCTTTCAGTGAAAAATACATCATGCTGCACTTTACACACTCTTAACAAATTTCATCCCTAATCTGTGGCTGTGCATTCTTAGTATCACCATTTATACAATAGTAAATTGAAAAATACAGAAGTTTATGAATTTGGGCAAAAAAAAAAAGTATGTCTCCCCCAAATTCATATGTTAAAATGCTAACCTTCAAAGTAGTAATAATAGGAGATGAAGCCTTTTGGGAGGCAATTGGGTTATGAGGACAGAGCACTCATGAATGTGATGACTGCCTTTATTGAAGAACCTGATAAAAACCTATAGCCCTTCCACCATGAAAAATCAGAAAAAGAAGGTATCCTCTATGAACACCTATGAAATAAACTTTCACTAGATGTCACATCTGCTAGCGTCTTGATCTTGGATTTTCTATCCACCAGAAATGAGAAATAAATTTCTGCTGTTTATAAGCCACCCAATTTGTGGTATTTTGTCATAGCAGCCCAACAGTAGTAGAACACCAATTATCCTGACCTTTAGTAACATGTATTTCAAAAACACAGACATTTCTTTCATTATGGTTTGGCATTGGTTGTTAAAAGTGTGTCTTAAACCATCTTGAAGTAGATGTCATTATATTTGTTTTTTTCATTTTCTTTTTAATATTGAAAAGATTATCTGTTTTTCATTATTTTGATTGAGCTATCAGAATCCACACTGTATTGGCTAATTCAGATTTTAGATCTGTTTCTGATTTCATTTTGGAGTATTTGATAACAAAATTCTTACCTTCTGTTTACATTTCTTTTTTTGGTGTATTTACAAAAATATATTATTGACAGCAAATTTGAAGAAACCCACTTAAAAAAGTCACAACATTTTTGAATGTTTGCATGACATTTAATTGGGTAGCATATGAACAACTTAACATTCAGATTTTCAGTTAACAACACCTCACAAAATTGTCAAAATTGTCAATTTAAAAACTGACTGCTTGTAAATTTATTTTTGAAACATATTTTATAGAATTTTTAAAACATATATCATATAAATTATTTTAATATATATTTTATATGTAAAAAAGACTCACTGTTAACAGCAATTAGGGCCACATTTTCACAACATGGCAGCAGAAACTGATTAGATTGATATTGGCCAATTATGCCCCCTCTTATTTTTGTATGCCCCACATGCTGAGAGTTTTTAAAATTTTTAAATTGTCAAAAAAATCAAAAGAATGATATGTAATCATGCTTTAAATGTATACAAAACTCAAATTTATTTTAATGTTCTCAAATGAAGCTTTATTGGAAAATAGCTTTACATATCTAATTACATATTGTTTATGATGCAATAAAAGAGAAATATGTGCATGGTAAAATCTGGAAGGGGAAGGTAGAATGACAAGGAAGGAAGGGGGGGAACAAGGGAGGAAGGAAGCCAGGAAGAAAGGCAGGAAGGAAGGAAGGAGGAAAGGGAGGGAGGGAGAGAAGGAAGGAAAAAAGTAAGGAACAAAGGAAATAAGGAAAGAAGGAAGGAAGGAAGAAAGGAAGGGTTTTGTTCATGGTAAAATCTGGAACTGGAATGTAGAATGACCTGATCCATCAGTATAAAGTGTCTACTACAACTGTTAAAACAGTTATTAAACTTCCTCAAAGAGTTTTAATTCCTGTTACTGTTGGAATATTTTTCAAAATTATTTTAATTTGTAAGACTATTTATTGGACTAATGTCATTACTGAGGTGCTTTTTATGATTGAATAATATGGGGAGTCTTCAAAAGCTGACATTCTTCTTAGATTTCTTCTCTCCACATCTCATCCCCATTCTGCTTCAAACACAGATACACATGCACACACAATAATTTTTTAACAGATTTTTATATTAATTATATGTTTTTATTGCTTCATATGGTTTGTATATTGCTTTTCATAATTTTATATATAAATCTTTTTATATATTATTTTAAATTTAATATAATATATTGGCTCTCATTCTCTCTCTTGTGGCTGCCATGTGAGAAGTGTCTTTTGTTTTCCGCCATGATTGTGAGGCCTCCCTAGCCACGTGGAACTGTAAATCCACTAAACCTCTTTCTTGTGTAAATTGCCCAGTTTCAGGTATGTCTTTTTCAACAGCGTGGAAACAAACTAATACCATAAATTGGCAACAGGATTGGAGTGCTGCTGAAAAGATACCCAAAAATGTGAAAGCAGCTTTGGAACTGAGTAACAGGCAGAGGTTGGGACAGTTTAAAGGGCTCAGAAGAAGACAGGAAAATGTGGGAAGGTTTGGAACTTCTTAGAGACTTCTTGAATATCTTTGCCCAAAATGTTGATAGCAATATGGACAATAAACTCCAGGCTGAGTTGGTCTCGGATGGAGATGAGGAACTTGTTGGGAACTGGAGCAATGATGACTCTTGTTATGTTTTAGCAAAGAGATTGTCAACATTTTTCCCCTTCCCTAGAGATTTGTGGAACTTTGAGCTTGAGACAGATAATTTAGGGTATCTGATGGAAAAAAATCTGTAAGCAGCAAAGCATTCAAGAGGTTACTCAGGTGCTGTTAAAAACATTCGGTTTTATAAGGGAAGGCAGCATGAAAGTTCAGAAAATTTGCAACCTGACAATGTGATAAAGAAGAAAATCCCATTTTCTAAGACAAATTCAAGCCCGCTGCAGAAATTTACATACGTAACCATGAGCTGAATGTTAATCCCCAAGACACTGAGGAAAATGTCTTCAGGGCATGTCAGAGGTCTTCACGACAGTCCTGCCTAGTACAAAGCTGGAGGCATAGGAGAAAATGGTTTATTAGGTCTGGCCCAGGGTCTCTGTGCTGTATGCAGCCTAGGGACTTGGTGGCCTGTGCCCCAGCTGCTCCAGTCATGACTGAAAAGGGCCAATGTAGAACTGAGGCTGTGGCTTCAGAGGGTGCAAGTCCCAAGTATTGACAGCTTCCATGTGGTGTTGAGATTGTGAGTACGCTGAAGTCAAGAATTGGGGTTTGGGAACCTCCACCTAGATTTCAGAAGATGTATGAAAACACCTGGATGTGAAGGCAGAAGTTTGCTGCAGTGGCAGGGTGCTCATGGAAAACCTCTGCTGGGGCAGTGCAGAAGGGAAATGCAGAGTTGAAGCCGACATGCAGAGTCCCTACTGGGGCACCACCTAGTGGAGCTGTGAGAAAGCAACCATCCTCCAGACACCAGAATTGTAAATCCACCAACAGCTTGCACCGTTTGCCTGGAAAAACTGCAGACACTCAACACCACCAGCCCATGAAAGCAGCCAGGAGCACGGGTGTACACTGCAAAGCCACAGGGGTGGAGCTACCTAAGATCATGTGAACTGACTCCTAGATCAGCATGACCTGAATATGAGACATGGAGTCAAAGGAGATCATTTTGGAGCTTTTAAGATTTGACTGCCCTGCTGGATTTTGGACTTGCATGGTGCCTGTAACCCCTTTGTTTTGGCCAGTTCCTCGCATTTGAAATGGCTGCATTAATCCAATGCTTGCACCCTCATTATATCTAGGAAGTAACTAAGTTGCTCTGGATTTTATAGGCTCATAGGCAGAGGGGACTTGCCTTGTTTCAGATGAGACTTTGGACTGTGGATTTTTGAGTTAATGCTGAAATTACTTTGGGGGACTACTTTGGGGGACTGTTGGGAAGGCACGATTAATTTTGAAATGTGAGAATGTGAGATTTGGGAGGGGTCAGAGTCAGAATGATATGGTTTGGCTCTGTGTCCCCACCCAAATCTCACCTTGAGTTATACTCCCATAATTCCCACCTGTTGTGAGAAGGACCTGATGGGAGATGATTGAATCATGGCTGGAGTTTCCATCATACTGTTCTTGTGGGAGTGAATGAGTATCATGAGATCTGATGATTTGATAAGGGAAAACCTGTTTCAGTTGGCTCTCATTCTCTCTCATGCCAACCCCATGTGAGACATGCCTTTCACCTTCTACTATGATTGTGAAGTTTTCCCAGTCACATAGAACTGTACATTCAATAAACCTCTTTCTTTTTAAATTGCCCCATCTCGTATATGTCTTTATCAGCCCCATATAAACAAATGAATACAACCTCCTTGGTTAGGTTATTTCTACATATATATTTTTTGCAGTTATTGTTAAATCAAATCTTTATTTGATTCTCAACTTGATAACTGTTGGTTTATAGCAGAGCTACTAATTTGTGTACATTAATTTTGTATCCTGAAACTTTGCTGAATTCATTTATGAGTTTTAGGAGGATTTTGGTGAAGTCTTTAGGGTTTTCTAGGTATCTGATTATATCATCAGCAAACAGTGACAGTTTGACTTCCTCTTTACCAATTTGAACGTACTTTATTTCTTTTTCTTGTCTGATTGCTGTCGCCAGAACTTACAGTATAATGTTAAACAGAAGTGGTGAGAGTGGGCATCCTTGTCTTTCTCCAGTTCTTAGAGGGAATACTTTCAACTTTTTCTTTTTCAGTATTATTTTGGCTGTGGGTTTGTCACTAATGGCTTTTATTACACTGAGGTATGTCTCTTGTATACTGATGTTGCTGAGGGTTTTAAACATAAAGCAATGATGGATTTCACTAAATGTTTTTTTCAGCATCTATTGAGATGATCATGTCTTTATAATTCTGTTAATGTGGTGTATCACATTTATTGGCTTATGTATGTTAAACCATTCCTGCATCCCTAGTATGAAACCCACTTGATCATGATGGATTATCTTTTTGATATGCTATTGGATATAGCTAGCTAGTATTTTGTTGAGGATTTTTTGCATCTATGTTCTTCAGGGATATTGCCTATAGTTTTCTCTTTTTGTTATGTAATTTGCTGTTTTTGGTGTTAGGGTGATATTGGCTTCATATAATAATTTAGGAAGGATTCCCTCTTTCTCCATCTTTCAGAATAGTGTCAATAGGATTAGTGCCAATTCTTCTTTGAATATCTAATACAATTCAGCTGTGAATCTGTTTGTACTGGACTTTTTTGTTGATAATTTTTTATTACCATTTTAATCTCACTGCTTGTTATTTGCCTGTTCAGGGTTTCTAACTCTTCCTAATTTAAGCCAGGAAGCTTGTATATTTCCAGGAATTTACTGATATTCTTTAGATTTTCTAGTTTCTGCATGTAAAGGTGTTCATAATAGCCTTGAATGAACTTTTGTATTTCTGTGGTGTCAGTTGTAATAGCTCCCATTTTATTTCTAACTGAGCTTATTTGAAACTTCTGTCTTCTCTTCTTGGTTAATCTTGCTAAAGGTCTATCAATTATACTTATCTCTTTAAAGAACCAGGTTTTCATTTCATTATCTTTTGTAGTTTTTCTTGTTTCAATTTCATTTAGTTCTTCTCTGATTTAGTTATTTCTTTTTTTCTGCTCAGTTTGGGTTTGATTTGTTCTTGTTCCTCTAGTTCATCAAGGTGTGACCTTAGATTGTCTATTTGAGCTCTTTCAGACATTTTGATGCAGGTATATAAGGCTATGAACTTTCCTTTCAACATTGTCTTTGCTATATGCCAGAGGTTTCGATAGATTGTGTCAGTATTATTGTTCAGTTTAAAGAATTTTTTAATTTTCATCTTGATTATATTATTGACCCAATGATCATTCAGGAGAAGGACATTTAATTTTCAGATATTTGCATAGTTTTAAAGATTCCTTCTGGAGGAGTTCACTTCCAGTTTTATTCTGCTGTGGTCTGAAAGAGTACTTGATATAATTTCAATTTTCTTAAATTTATTGAGACTTCCATTGTGCCCTATCTATCATATGGTCTATCTTGGATAAAATTTTATGCATTAATGAATAGAATGTATATTCTGCAGTTGATGGGTAGAGTGCTCTGTAAATATCTGTTATATCCATTTTAAGGTATAGTTGAAATCCATTGTTTCTTTGCTTTCTGTCTTCATGACCTGTCTACTGCTGCCAGTGGAGTATTGAGTTCCTCCACTATTACTGTGTTGCCATCTATCTCATTTATTAGGTCTAGTAGTAATTGTTTTATAAATTTGGGAGCTCCAGTGTTAGGTGCCTATGTATTTAAGATTTTGATATTTTCCTATTGGACAAGGCCTTTTATCATTATATAGTGTCCATTTTGTCTTTTTAAACTGCTGCTCCCTTAAAGCTTGTTTTGTCTGTAATAAGAATAGCTACTCCTGCTTACTTTTGGTGTCCATATGCATGAAATGTCATTTTCCATCTCTTAACCTTAAGTTTATGTGAGTCATTATGTGGTAGGTGAGTCTCTTGAAGGCAACAGACATTTCATTGGTGAATTCTTACCTATTCTGCTATTTCATATCCTTTAAGGGGGGCATTTAGGTAATTTATCTTCAATGTTAGTACTGAGATGAGAGGTACTCATCTTCATTGTGCTTTTATTCATTGTGCTATTTGTTTCCTAAATACCTTGGGTTTTTAAAAATGTATTTATTGTATTTTTGTTTTATAGGTCCTGTGAGATTCATGCTTTAAAGAGGTTCTGTTTTGATGTGTTTCCAGAATTTGTTTTAAGATTTAGAGTTTCTTTTAACAGTTCTTATAGTGCTGGCTTGGTAGTGGCAAATTCTCTCAGCATTTGTCTGAAAAAGGCTGCATTTTTTCTTCATTTATGAAGTTTAGTTTCACTAGATACAAAACTCTTGAGTGATAATTGTTTTGACCAGGGAGCCTGAAGATGGAGCCCCACTCCCTTCTAGCTTGTAGGGTTTCTGCAAAGAAATCTGCTGTTAATCTGATAGGGTTTCCTTTACAGGATACCTAGTGCTTTTGCCTCACAGTTCTTAATACTCTTTCATCTTGACTTTAAGCAACCTGATGACTATGTGCCTAACTGATGATCATTTTGCAGCAAATTTTCCTCTGGTACTTTGAGCTTCATGTATTTGGTTGTCTAGATCTCCAGTAAAGCCGGGGAAAGTTTGACTTAATTATTATCCCATAGATGCTTTCCAAACTTTTGCATTTCTCTTCTTCCTCAAGAATGCCATTTTTTTTTAATTTGGTCATTTTACATAATCCCAAACTTCTTGAAGTCTTTGTTTAAATTCTTTTTTGTCTCTTTTATTTATTTATTTATTTATTTTGGATTGGGTTATTTCAAAACCCTTGTTTTCAAATTATGAAGTTCTTTTTTCTGTTTATTCAATTCTACTGCTGAGACTTTCTAATACATTTTGCATGTCTCTATGTGTGTCCTTTATTTCATGAAGTTGTGATTGCTTTTTATTTATGCTATCTTTTTCACTGAAGATTTCTCCCCTCATATTTTGTATCATTTTTTTTGTTTGTTTCTTTGTTTTCCCTAAAGTTTCAACTTTCTCAGGTGCCTCATTGATTAGTTTAATGATCAACCTTCTGAATTCTTTTTCTGGTAATTCATGGATTTCTTCTTGGCTTGGATCAATTGTTAGTGAGCTAGTATGATTTTTGGGGGGTGGCAGTGTTAAAGAATTTTGTTTTGTCATATTATCAGAATTCTTTTCTTGGTTTCTTCTCAGTTGGGTAGTCTATGTCAGAGGGAAAATCTGGGGCTTAAGGCTGCTGTTCAGATTCTTTTGTCCCACAGGGTAGACATGGAATACTCTCCCACTTTTCCTGGGATGTGACTTTCTGTGAGCCAAACTGTGGTAATTTTTATTTCTTTTCTGTATCTAGCCACCCAGCAGGGTTACCAGGCTCCAGGATGGTACTAGGGGGTGTCTACACAGAGTTGTGTGAGTGAATCATCAAGTCTCTCAGCCATGGATACCAGCACCTGCTCCAGTAGAGGTGGCAGGGGAGTGAAATGGACTCTGTGAGGGTCCTTAGTTGTAGGTGTTTAATGCACTAGTTTTGTGCTGGTTGGCCTCCTGCCAAGAGGTAGCACTTTCAAGAGTGCATTAGCTGTGCTACTGTAGGGGAGGACTAGGCAGTGGGCAGGCCCTAGAACTCCAAAGAGAATATGACCTTTGTCTTAATTTACGAGATTGGGTAAAGAAGGACCATCAGGTTGGGGCAGGGTTGGGTGTGTCTGAGCTCAGACTCTCGTTGGTTGGGGCTAGCTGTGGCTATTGTGAAGGATGGGAGTGTAGTTCCAAGGTCAGTGGAGTTATGTTCCCAGGAGGATTATGGCTCCCTTTACTGTGTCACACAGGTTGTCAGGGAACAGGGGAAAAGCTAGCATACAGGCCTCATCTAGCACCCATGCAAACCAAAAGACCAATCTCACTTCCACTGTGCCCCCACCAACAGCACTGTGTTTGTTTCTAGGCAGTGGTTGAACAGGGCTGATGCCCCAGGCTACCAGCTTTCCAGCTGAGAAAGCAAGCAGGGCTTTTGCATCTGCCTGCCTGTTAAATAGAGTCTACACACCAGACTCACACCCTATCCCTAGTTTTGGCCAGGAAAGTTGCTCTCAGTTGGAGTTGTTACAAAGTTAAGCTGGAAGTTTACTTCTCTTTGCGGTCTTTTCCCAGTACCTCTGGCAGCCCTCTCCAAGGACCCCCGTGAGACAAGGCAGATATGTCATCCCAGAAGACCCAGAGAGCCCACAGGGCTTTTCCCACTGCTTCCTCTACTTTTGTATTTTGTTTGGCTCTCGAAATTGCCTCAGCTCCAGGTAAGGTCAAATCTTTCTTCATGACCTGGACCTTAAGGTTCCCAAGTGAGAATGTGCATTCAGGGGTGGTTGGTTCCCCTTTTCCCCTTTCACAGTTTGGGCACTCACAGTATTTGGGTTGTCTCCTGGGTCCTGCAGGATCTATCTGCTTCCTTCAAAGGGCCTGTGGATTCTCTTGGCTTTCCTGGTATATTCTCACAGCAGTTCTTGGAGCAAAAATCATGATGCAAGTCTCCACAAGATGCTCTGTCTGTCCGAGTGGGAGCTGCAGTTTAGTCCTGCCTCTTATCCACCATGTTTTTTTCATTACCAGATTAATATCCTTTTTGAACAGAGTGACAAGCCCATTGTTTATCAATTTTGTTGATTCATTAATTAGCTTTGCCTCTCTTGATTTTCATTGACACACACATCTGACTTCTACTTGCTTTAACTTATTTACTAATATTTGCATCATGAAACATTTAAACCAAAAAACCACTGTGGGTATGTGAAATAGATGTGATACTTAGGTTGGTTTGTTTGTTTATTTCTTGGCATAACTTTTCCTAATATTGCTAATTAGGGAGTATATGTGTTTAACATGTTATACACATCATTGTGGACCAAATTTTGTCCTCTTCTAAATGTGTATTTGGAACCCTTAATTCCTGATGTGACCTTATTTGGAGAGAGGGCCTTTAAGAAGGTTATTAAGGTTAAATGAGGACATAAGGTGGGGCCCTGATCCAATACTTAGAAGAAGAGAGAGTGATACCAGGGATGGGCATGCACAGAGAAAATGTCACACACATAAAGACAACATTAAAGGCAGCCATCTGCAAGCTAAAAAGACAGGCCTCACTAGAAACAAACCCTGAAAGCACCTTCAGCTTGATCTTTCAGTCTCCAAAACTGTAAACAAAAATAAATTCCTTCTGTTTAAGCCACTCAGTCTGTGACACTGTTTTTTTTTTGGCAGGCGTAGTGAACTAATATACCTTTTAAATTCTTTTATAATATTGTTTGAAAACAACAACAACAAAAAGCTTTTCTTATATCATTGCAATGTTAATTTGCAGTTTTTAGATTCATGAGCTCTTCAATCTCTTACTGAATTCTATCACTCCTAACATTCTAATAAACTTTAACATCAATCTCTATTTAAATATAAGACTGTGTATACACAGCTGCTGTTTTCTTTTTCTTTAGTCCATAATCAAAGTGTGTAATTTTGAGAATATTTGTAGAAAAAATATACATGACAACTCCAGAACTGAGTGTAGATAACTCATTAAATTAACTGCATTACTTAAGGTAAAATGAATCATTAATAACAGCATATACCACATTCCTGAATATAACAACTTATTTTATTGATATCAACTCTTCTCATAGTGAGATTTCTTTGGGAAATGGAAATAATGATTCTAAAATTTATTTGAAATAGAACATGAATATTAATAGCAAAAATATTTTTTTGAAAAATAATAATCAAAGTAGCCCATTATCATAAGGAAAAGCATGTTCTATACCTATAATAATTAGAAGTATATGTTCATATAAAGTAAAGAGTACATACCAACAGCACTATATCAATGTAAAAGAAAACATAAAACCTACTAGAAACAAATGATTTAACATAGAGTAAAAAACATAAAAAATTGTCAGTGATAAGCTTTCAGGGAAGAAAAGTAAGGTAAATCTTTTACAGAGAAAACATAACTATATCTGTCCCATTATAGCAGCAATTCAGTGAGAAGCAAATAGCATTTTCAGCAAATGGTGCTAGAAGGCTTGGGTGTATATATTTTTAAAACTAAACTTTGATCTATACCTCATATCATGTATAAAAATTAACTCAAAATGTGTCATAGACATAAAGGTAAAGCTGAAAACTATAAAACTTTTAGAACAACTAATAGAAGAAAACTTTTGTGACCTTGTATTTAAGCAACCATTTCTTAAATACAAGAGCAAAAGCAAATTTCATGAAAGAAAATGTTGATAATTTAGATTTTACCAAAATTAAAAGTTTCAGTTTTCAAAAGTGCTCTTCAGAGACAGACCACAGATTGAGTTAAAATATTTTCCAATCCAGTATCTAATAAGCAATTAGAAAATAAGCCACTTTAAATAATGAGCAAAAGATTTGAGTAGTTATTTCACAAAGAAGAGATGTGGATGAAAAATAATCACATAACAAGATTCTCAACATCATTAGTCATTAGGGAACTGCAAATTGAAACCACTACACATGTTTTAGAACGGCTAGAATTACAAGGAGTGACAGCTAATGTTGACAAGGATGTACAGAAACTGGAAATGTCATACATTGCTGGTGGGAATGTAAAATGGAACATCCACTTTGGGTAATAGTTTGGCAGTTTTCTAAAATGTAATGTGTGTTCCTATCTGCTCCAACCATTCCACTGTAGGTATTTTTCCAAGAGAAATAAAATCTATGTTTATATAAAGACTTGTACATGAATGTTCACACAGTGTTTTTTGTAATAATACTAGACTACCGACAAGCTAAATTCCCAGCAAGAGACGAATGGATAAGCAAATTTTCCTATATATTTTTAATAAAACAGTATTTAGTTATGAAATAACCATCAGTGCATTCTATAACAGATTAATCTCAAAATGAATATAGTGAGTGAAAGTAACTAGACAAAAAGTATGCATAGTTTCGGCATGTCATAGCAACTTTTTCCTCCCAGTCAATAAAATTGACACCCTTTGAAGCAAATAATTTATCTAAAATTACCCTGTTTTGAGGACTAGGTATTTCATTTCTGATATTACCTTTACTAGTAAATCAGTAGCTTCATCCAGCTCATTAAATCAGCAGTAAAATATTAGGTGAGATCTCTATTACCCTCTCTAACTTTAATGTCTTTTTTATTTTAAAGGAAAGCACAGTGAGCAGTTTTTTTAAAGAAAAAACTATAGAGCTCAGCATTTGTAGAAACATTTTTCTATCTAAACTATAAGTTAGTTTTTGCCTAATTTTTAAATTTAAATTTAATTTTATTTATCCTTGCTTCGAAACACCTAACAGATTCTAAAGATTATGATAAAATAGGCCAAATTATAGGAACCCATCTAATTAACTGGTAACTTCCACAACCCTCTAGTTCCACGTCACAGTTTAAGGGAGAAGGAGTTGCCCAAATGTCAAAGCTTAGGGAATCCTTAAATAAAAATGACCTATTGTATTTTTCCCTTGACAATTACATCTACATCTATTACACATTATAGAAAATGATATGCATAGTTTGTGATGGCCGTTTTGTGTTTCCATTTTTATTTTCATAATTGAATTGCTTCCAGCTCTGTATCCCATTCAGATCTCATTACCCATATAACAGCTGAGCAGTTAAATTGCGCCTCTACAAGGTATCACTGGAAGAGATAATGACTAGAATTATATAGAACTCGTCTCATGGGACGATACTGTGCTTGAAAAAAGAAATGTTTATATTCTCTATGTTTTGATATAGTAAATGAATGCTATTGAAAATTTATATGCAAACTCTAACCATGTATAGTGACTATAACAAAACTATCATAAATAAAAGCAATGGCTTCAAAGTATTTGAAAGAAAGCAGCAGAAAAATATTATTAAACAATTTCCAAAGGAAAATCATTTAAGAAAACTATTCTGTATATATGTTCCACTGTATTGGATAGAAGCTGCCATACTTGTCATCTTTTGGGGAACACAATTTGAGTCTTGAAGTCCTAGGCTTCTAGAGGCTTTTTAAATGGTATTAGTTTGAGCTCACTCATGAGTGTAAAATTCCACTGGTATACAGATTAGCAGCATGCCTGCACCATCTTGAATCTTGACTGCTATTGCTATGATCAGAAGAATTTAAAATGTTTTCTTCAAGCAAGGATAAAGAACTTTTGCAATACTATTAGTCTCTCTTCCAGTAGATCCAGTTTCCATGCTGGAAATCATGCAACGCTTGGGAGGTCGCCTGTACTTGCTAAATCTAATTAAAACAAATAAGTCCTTGACTGTATTTAGCTGGATCTATGTGTAACATTAAGCCAGTGACTGGTAGAATTTTTCTAAATGTTACAAATTGCACAGGATGTTTTTATATGACCTCACAGGGAGAAAGTTGCTTTGTACTCTACGATTTTTTCCATGACCACTAATGTTAGTGACAAAATTTTAGGCCATGATAGAGCAACACATTGTTATGTTTTGGACAATTTTAACTTCAGCACCATGTTTACTGTTACTTTGACATTACTTTTGCACCAACCTAAATAGTATTTTTGTCACTTCATCAGCTTTAGCCCTCTATCAATGAAAATATCCTAGCCAACCAGAAACTTCATAAACAAGAACTTTATAAAATACACTCACAAAGACTTGGGCTGGTGCATGAAATTTGTTAATAAATGCTTGATAAGACTTTGAGGAGGAAGCCCTGAACAATTTTTCATCTTTATGTGTTCTCAGGATTTTGCTGCTTATAGATGAGCAGTGTAGAAACTATCATTTTAATTATGTAAAGAGAAATAAAGAAGCAATTTGATCAGGATCTATTAGATGAAATGTGATGTTTCTAGGAAGCCAGGATAAAATCACCAGTATACATCATTAAAGAGAGAGAATTCCTCTGATAGTGGATATACATTTTTTCAGAAAGTTGAGCTGATTGCTTTGAGTCAATTATAATTTTATAAATTTATTAGCACTTAATATATTGGGTGGGTAAATGCCACTTTTTTACCAAGGGAATAAGAAAAGCCATTGCCCTTCTCTTCAGGGTGGTCTCTAATATAGAGTACTAGTTTATTTGCAGATATCTCTTTGCTGTGTTAGTTTTTAAAAATGCACTGATTTATTTACCATTTTCAATAGACCTGGATATTTCAGCCATATATTGCCAAATCACGCAAAACTCTGAAAGCACATCTACTGTTTGCATAAGTGTTTCCTTTTTAAGCTTTTTTCCAGGGTTCATGCTCAAATTGGAGATGTTGAGTTCAGTTACCTGAGCAGATTAAGGGTTAAGAATAGAAATTCTCTGATAACTGCAAGTTGAGTGGTAATAGCATATCCCACATAAGGAATGCCTTTACAAATGTTTAAAATAAGAGTCATATCAAACAATATTAATTTAGTATTGAATAAGAGGGATCTGTACAATCAGAATTGAACATACTTAATTCCTGAGTTACTGCTAAATAGTCATGTGGGTCTCCATGTAGAAGAGTAACATTTGAGGATTAAGATTTTAATAAAGTTTAATGATAGCACAAAGTAGGCAATAAAATCTTTTCATGAGTCTTCATGTGGTGAATGAAGAATTAATCAGAGTTATTTGCATGTGGAACCTGTCAAGTTAGTGCAGAGCAATTTGGCTGCCACTGATACTTCCCATAAGCAGAAATGCTATGCTTTACCTTTGGAGTGGGGGGTTAGGCTAATGGCATAGGTCTGGTATAAAACTGCTTTATTGTGTTCATAGTCCTAATTCACAATATCCTCTTTCATAAATAAAAAGACAGAAGGATTTAGCATAATTAGGCATACTCAAAGTTGGAGGCTGCTGCAGACAGGTCTTTAAAGAGAAGGAATTGTTTTCCTTTTCTATCCCATTGGAGATAACAGTATTAGTAAACACATGTGAAGGCTGATGTATTTTAGGAAAAAAAGCATTATTGCCTACACAGAGCAGTCAATCATAAAAAATAAAATGAAAAAGCTTTTAGTTGTTTTTAATTTGGAGTAAACTGTAGTCAAATAGCCTTTACTCTCACCCAGTAGAATGCATGTCTTCTGAGATCACAACCGAAATATTGCATAATTTCTTCACAGATTTGCAAGTTTTATCTAGATACTTTCTGTTCCTCTTCAGTTAACCTTCTTGAAAGATATATGGAGTTCTCATGTGGACTCCTTCAAGGGAGCACAGCATTAAATCATCTACATTTTATTCCAGGGTGTATTCTGAAGCAAGAGTCAAATCTGTGATTATTATTTAGATATCGGGAGAAATATAAGGGAGTTTTCATAAATACCTGAGGCATAATGAACTAGGGAGATTGCTGACTGTCTCAGAAGAGAGTAAATAAATACTGACTGCCCTTACCTACTAGTTTCTAAATAAGACTGCAAATAAATCTGCCATCTTAAAGTGTTTACTTTGTGGTTAGAAGCTTCGGGAAATCTAGAGATCACAGTTTTATTGATTGCCCTGAGGCCCTGTACACATAAGTAGCCTTTTACATTAGGATGCGTAACTGGTAATATGGGAGTACTGCAAGGGCTGATGCATGATCCAATAAGTCTTGTTTCTAATAAAGGATCAATAATAGGTCTTCTTCCTGAGGTTGCTTGAGGCCTCAAAACGCATTGAAATATAATTCGGGCATGGGCTTATATGGAATAATTTTAATTTTAATAAAGCAAGCTCCATGTATTCTGCTCAGTTCAATAAAATCTTTGGCCCAAAGAGTAGAAAGTGAATAATCTAATATTTGATTTGTAGAGGTCATTGAGTGCCCAGAAACTGAAGTATACATGATTGCTATAAATAGGTTTCACACAGCCTATTCTTTTGGGATCTCTAGATATCTACAAGCTTAAAAAGATTTGATTTGACAGTTTTGACCTAATAAATTTTGCTAGAGCAATGTTGCAAAATAGAAAGCCATGTTCTTCCTCCAATTATTTGCTTCAAACTGTTAAAGTTGTGAGACTGCTAGGATCATAGGTTCATTGGAGATGTCCACTGCCTCTACTCCATTTGTGTCTTAAGGAATATTTTGGCATAAGTCAAAAAATTTATTCAGAAAGAGAAGCCACTATATCTGTTAGAAATAAGCCAGCCTGTCCTGAACAATCATATTAACTTCATCTTAACTGTCTAGGAAAATCAGTAAATATATTAATTTGATCCATATAGATGGGGCATTGTTGAATCCCTAAGTTGGCTTATTAGAGCCCCTTTTTAGTTTCTGAAGAGCAGTAAATTTTTTAGTGTTCATACTTTCTACTCAAGTTATTTATACTAGTCTACTGCTGGCCTTTGTTTTGTTAGTATAAATTATGCCAATTTTTTTTTTGCCCAAATCTACTTTCATATGGAAGACATTTAGGATGCCCTAAGGCTATCCTATTCCTTTAGTGTTCTATGCATTTTCTTCTGACTTGTGATGTGCTAATCTTCAACTGGGTTTCATCCTGCTCTTTGGAACCATCTGTAACCTTCTGATGGCAAGACTATTATATTTATAGGTGGATAGAATTCTAGAAAAACTGAACTTTAGCAGTAGAAAATATTTTAATTCCCCAGCAAATGCATTGTTTCACAGTAGGCCTGAAGAATCATTTTGCTGTAACATGGAGCTTCACTTGTGACCACTTTTCAAAAACAGTGGCATAAACTTTCCCTATAGGGTGGAAATGAAACAGTGGAGATTGTGAGATAGTTTTTCCTTTACTGAGATTAAGCTTAACAATGAGGAAGAATATTAGGCTAATAGATACAATGAAAGGAGGAGTTGGATAACCCCAGGAGGATGATGTTGGAAGAATATGGCAAGACTAAAGTCTTCTAAACAGTCAAAGCATTATGATTTTGCAGAATACAGTGAAAGTAGATTGTAAGGTCTAGAAAGACAGAAATGGAGAGAGGTAGATTAAAAAAGTGGTACAGTCATAAAAAGTTAACCGGATAATTAGCTAGTTTTTTGCTTAGTATTTACTATGGGATTCTTTAAAAAAAGTTGATTTTGAGTTATTAAAACACGTAGATCCTTTTTCCCACACTCAAATAAAGAGATCGTGAAAGATAGAGGGTTACTTTCTTTTTGTCCTAAGGTGCAACAGAAGTGTAAGACCTTGTAGAAAATTGAACATTATTCAAAATTCAATTCTAAACCGTTTTAGATATATATGTGCAATTTTATTAGCTATGTACATGAATTTGACATGTAGCAAATATAAATATAAGTTAACACAGGGTTGCTGGTGTGTGGTTGGGTTTAATTTTTTGAATTGACAGAATGTTATGATAAACAATAGAAAGGAGATTACATCAACGGTTGCTAGACACCTGTAAACAAGACACCCTCCTCACTTCACAGTTGGGGCTGGGCTACTGGTCTGATTTACCACTAGATGCTGAATCCAAGTAATGGAATAAATTATATTCCAAACAATGAGCTATTTGAGAAACTCCTTAACAAGATACAGATCCACTAACAGAACAGATCAGACATTGCAGAGATTCCCTCTTTGTGGCATTTGAAGGAGAAACTGTATTACTTCTCTGTATTCACACATGAAGAGACCAGAATGCTGTGAAACAGAATGAACAGAAACTCATAAGAAAGAATAACAAAAAACTCAGTGAGAGCCAAAATTAATATAGTAACTATAATGTACTCAGTCAAACAAGCCAAAAAAAAGTTGAAATCAAGACTCGATGAGACCATAAGGTATTTATTTCAAGAGTCACTGGTTATTTCTTCAAGAGGTATTGTGATCAAGTAATTTTGGTGGCACTTCTAGAATGTTAAAGAATATAAAAACCAAAAGCATTGCTACTAACAATATAACCTCATGCAACACAGAATATAGGTAGATTCTCAGGAATAAGTTAAGTAAAGTAAAAGTGAAGTTGATCTTCAGAAGCCAAAAGACTCATATTAAGAAGTATACTGATTAACTAGCAAAATTTAGATTTTTTGGTTGTGTGAGCAATGCACTGGCGGAAAGTGTTTTGTCTGTCACAAGATTACAAATACTTTACTGGATACCCGAAGTTTCCACCTTAGTATTATGACATTCAGCTGTCTCTCTTGACATTCCCAGTTCACAGTTATTTCGCCCAGTCAAGTATGCAACAATGTAAACAGGCTAGATGGCCAGATTAAAATTTTTCAATCAGGTCTATAATAGTATTAGCCAGCTAGATGATCAGTCAAGACACTTTAATACTCACATAACAAAAATCTTTACTTAGTATTATTATCAACAATGATCTATAATATAATTGGAAGTCTAGGAACAGGTCTGATTCCAGGGATGTCTGAGCAGTAGATTAATAATGTCATCAAAGACTGAAGCTCTTCTATTCTATGTGTTTTCTGATAGCAGTTATGACAGAAGGTTAAGAGAACAGATTCACGAGTAAAGCTGCTTGCCTTTAAGTTTGAACTGTCTTACAAATGCATAATTCAGAGCCCAGTGTCAACTCCTGCTAGTAAAACAGATGCACACACAAACACACACACATACACACAACATAAAAGAGTACCTTAAACTGAATATTAGTTGTTATTCTATCTTACTTGCTTTAACATTTTGTTGTAGGAAGATGAATACCAATGTCATATACAATTCATTCTTCTTATTCATCCATTCCATATGTATCCATATAGGTCTACATAGTGTGACTCTGTCCTAAGTCCTGTTCCATGCCACAGGAGGAAAGAAACACTTTATCTCAGAAAATGAATTATTGGTCTTTTCATGTAATTTAATTCAGTAAAGTAGATGAATATATAATGAAAGAAAGCAAACTGAACCAGAGAGACATTCTATTAGGAAAGAGAAAAGTAGGAAAGAAAGTTGGGAAGGCAAAACATATTCACCACAAATATAAAAGATACATAAGTTAGGACATAAAAACAAAATCAGTAAAAGTTAGCGTATTATTATGTCATTAATATATCTAACATCTGTAAAAGTGAAATGGGAGAGTTCCCTAATCCTCCTCATGGGACATGTGACAAGGGTGTGGCTCATCTATTCAGCCGCTGTGTGCTCAAACTCATTATGGGAGGGGGAGTACACAGACAGTTGGTGCAGGAGTCAGGGTGAGCACTTTTGGCTCTGGCCTGCGGTAGTGTCTAGGGATGGGTACCTGCAATTCCCAAAGCTCCAGTGTGCATGTTTCCAGCCCTGTGCCAGTCAGTCAGCCTCACACTTTCAAGTGAGAAGCCTTAGGCTGGTGACTTTCTGTCTCTGTTTCTCGGTTTCTGCACAGGGATTGCTGTGGGCCTTAAGGCCCACTGGGAAACGATCCCTTTTCCGGCTCGGTGCCTGGTTTGTGGAGTCTACTTGTCAATCTGGACTTGCATACACCTATGCTTTTGGATGAACTCTGTTACCTCTCCTAGAAATTAACAGAGAAAATTAACAGCTCTTTTAGCTCTGCCATCTGCAGGTGGCTTAAATGTTAACCAGCCCAATGCCCTCCCTAGGTTCTTGTCCAGCATCCAGGAAGAATCAGGTCACAGGGACAAATTGCAGGATGGTAAATGCAGGGGTTTTATTGCCTGATGGAGGTGGCTCTCAGTGGGACGGATGGGGAGCTTGTTGGGAATGGTGTAGGAAGATGATCTTCCCCCAGAGTTTGGCCATCCCATGGCTAATCTCCTCTCTGGTTGTCCCCAGCTGAACTTTCGATGTTCAGATGTTCCTTCTTTTCTCTCCTTCTCTGCCACACCACTCTTCTGCTACTCTGCTCTTCTGCTCATGGAGCCTGTGGTGTGGGGTTTATATGATGATATGGTTTGGCTTTGTCCCCACCCAACTCTCATCTTGAATTGTAGCTCCCATAATTCCCAGGTGTTGTGGAAGTGACCTGGTGGGAGATAATTAAGTCGTGGGGGCAGTTTCCCCCATACTGTTCTCATGGTCGTGAATAAGTCTCACGAGATCTGATGGTTTTATAAGGGGTAAGCCCTTTTGCTTGGTTCTTATTCTCTCTCTCTTTGCCGGCCATCATTTAAGACATGCCTTTTTTCTTCCACCATGATGGTGAGGCCTCCACAGCCATGTGAAACTGTGAGTCCATTAAAACTCTTTTCTTTGTAAATAACCCAGTCTCAGGTATGTCTTTATCAGCAGTGTGAGAACAAACTAATACACATGTGTGCAGGATGGGGGAGTGGTGGGCCAAAAGGCAACATTTGGGTGCAAAAACCGGAATGCTCGTTTTCATTTAGGGTCATAAGTTTCTAGGCTTGATGATGGGGCTTTTGCCGGGGAATTACTCTCTTCTACCCCATATCTACCTGCCTCCAGTCTGTATTAAAAGATTACTATGTTCTGAAAGTTCAGTTAGTCATCACTATTTCATTTAATCTTTAAACATTTTTTAGAGTTACTCTATTAAATATTTTTACCTGAGAAAATTAAAACAAAAAGAATTTCATAATTTATAAAAATAGCTTATAGAAGGTAAAGTTAGTAAGAAAATTTAAATTCAGCTGATTCTAGAACTTAAGCTCATAAACCCTATTCTACCTTTGATTGCCTAAATTTTCATTATACCTAGGTGAAGTAGAGTGTTAATACAAGTCATTGGGAAAAATAATTATTCAAGAAAAAACTCTGGAATGAGATCAGTGCACAAAAACATTTCGCTAACCAAATACATAGTCATACATCACAAGCATGCTAAAGAAATAAATGTATGTATAAAACTGTCAATCAACTGTCAACAACAAAAAGAAAGCAAATAGATTATCAGCTAAGGTATAAGAGTATGTGTTTTAATCATAAAAGTTTCAAAAATTTTTCATACAAATTTTAATATGTTTTTATGTATATCATTTTAAAACTATTTTAAAGCAAAAAAAATGGAATGGCACAAAGTAGAATTCACTTTGGTATACAATATATAAAAGTCTCATTAAAATCAATAATGAAAATACACTTTAACAAAAAGTGGTGAACATGACAAGAGAGCTTACTGAAGAAATAACAATAAATTTAACAATAAAAATTTTATTTGTTTGCCTTGAAAGAATAAAGAAATGGCATTAAATTCTGTTAAAAGTATACCATCTTGAAATAAAAGTAATGATGCCTTATTTGTACAGGGTGGACATAATAATCATTCCACTATAATTCTTCTTAGAAAGTTCAGTCTTACAATCTTTCTAGAAATGCTTATGGTAGGGTTCTACCAGCCACCAGTGCTTTTTCACATAAGAACTTAAAGGAGGCTAATCAGAGATTAATATTGTATTTCCCTATCAGATTGGAAACTATTGAGTACTTCTTTTTTCTATTATTCCTCAAAGATTTACGACTCTTTAGACTCTGACTATATCATGAATACCCTCACCCAATGAGATCCTGAGATAAGTATATTTGAAAGGTAAAATGGCAATAAATAAATACAAACATTTCATAGTTAGCTCATATGTGTAGAATAGGAAATAGAAAACAATTTATCTGTCAAAACAGTAGGATAATTAAATACATTCATTATATTTTAAAAATACTTTAGCTATTTTAAAATTATGTGTTATGAATATTCTTAATATTTGGGTTGAATTAAAATTATATTTAAATTTAATTAAATTTCTTTTCATTTTACATATGAAAGCATGATTCCAAATTTTAAAAACATAAATAAAAATGCTACTATGATGATATGATTTTGAGTTCTGATTCTGTTTATATAACCTAGTGTTGAGGAAGATAAAGATGGTAATGATTTCTGTATCACAAATCTTCCTCTATGAAAAGTATTCAGTTTAAAACAGAAGCAAAGAGTTATACAGTTGGCCTTTCATATCCAAGGGTTTGGCATTCACAGAATAAACCAACCATGGGTAGAAAGTATTTTTAAAAACATTTAAAAAAACCCACAACAATTAAAAATAACCCAAATAAAAAATATGGTGTTACAACTACGTACATAGCATTTACATTGTAATGAGTATTTTAACTAATCTAGAGATGATTTAAAGTATACATGAAAATGTGCATAGGTTACATGTAAATACTGCACACTATTTTATACAAGGGGCTTGAACATCCACAGATTTGGTATCTGAGAAAGTCCCAGAATCCAGTCTCCGTAGAAGCCAAGAGCTGACACTGCATAACATATATCCTGAATCAATGATAATTTAGTCTGGTTAACACCATTTGGTTGGGAGAATGAAACAACTTATTAAAATCATCTTTCTCCTGTAAAGTAACTGAGTGAATAAATGTTAATTAGTAACAGAGGGTTAGATGAGCCTGTCACAGATAAGATGTCAATTTCAGAGAAAACATGTGCACGGCATGGTGATGGAGCACAGGGTTGCACAGTACATAAAAAAATCTAAGCCTTGATTTTGGGGCAGCTGTCACTAGGCCCACCTAGCTTGTTTATATCATACTTGGAGTTTCAACTGATCACTTACATCCTTTACACAGAGAAATATGATTTCTTTAAAGTGGATCTCCAGCACATCCAATTTTAGTGCCAGGGGAAAAGAACTTAAATTCTAAAGTCATACTAACATTTACTTATCTACATTAAAAGTCAGTGTGGGGAACTTTGTATAGTACCAAGGAGGATGTTTTGGTGCCACTACCATCTTTTCTTTTCTGAATCCATTGAACCCAGTTGACACAGGTGGACTAGATATGATTTAAGTAAACTTTATGCATATAATCACATTATTGTAGAATTCATTCTGCTAAAGTCAATATCTCCATTCATAATAAAATATTAAAGCAGGAGTCTGTAAACTGTGGTCTATGCCCCAATCTAACCTATTGCCTTATTTTGTACAGCCTAAGAAATAAGCTAAGAAACATTTTAATTTTTTAAATGGTTGACAAAAATTAAAATGATAATAATATATCATGACATGTACAATTATATGATATTCGAATGTTGGTGTCCATAACTAAAGTTTTATTGGAACATAGCTATCCTCATTTATTTGCACTTGTCTCTGCCTGTTTTCATACTACAATGAAAGAGTTGAGTAGTTGTGTTAGAGACTGTTTGAACTGTAAAGCCTAAAATATTTACTCTTTGGCCCTTTACGGAAAAGCTTGCCAACCCTTGTATTAAAGTAACCCAGGATGCCAACTCATATATTTCTGAGTTTCATAGTGTTTTGGAATATAATCTGTATAATAAAAAGGAAAACTATGTACATTGTAATGAAAATGGAGAACCTGGGCCAGATGCAGTGGCTCATGCCTATAATCCCAACAATTTGGGAGGCCAAGAGAGGATTTCTTGAGACCACAAGTTTGAGACCAGCCTGGTCAACATAGTGAGACCCCATCTCTAAAAAAAAGAAAAAGAAAAAGAAAAGAAAAGAAAGTGGAGAACTCAAGATGTACATTTATTTACCAGACATTTGTTGCTTTGAATAGGGTATGTAATTTGAAATTGGGTCAGCCACCAATTGTGTCACACAATTGTGCCACACACACACCTCTGTGCCTGTATAAATATATTAATAATTCTATACCTCAGTAATGTGTAAGTAAAATATTGGTTTGAATAGAGTAATTTGGAATTGGGTCAGCCATCAATTGTGTCACACAATTGTGCCACACAGCCACCTCTGTGATTGTATAAATATATTAATAATTCTATACCTCGGTAATGTGTAAGTAAAATGTTGGTTTGAATGAAGGAAGTGATTACTAAATAACTGTATTTAGCAAAATAAGGGAAAATGCATAGATTATTATCTCAAAGTACAATGTTAATTTAACTTGGCCTAATCTTCATTTTTTTTGAAGCCCTTTTATTTCTATGATATTAAATATATTTCTTTTTTATGAAGATTTCATGACAGTAAATAGAATTTGGTATTGTGATTTTTATTTTTCATTTACAAAAGACAAATTAAAAACAGGAACCCATTTACACAGACATACAAACTCACACACACATGCAGACACACACACATATGTACAGACACACATACACAAAAATATATGTATTTGCAAATAAACAGACATAAATGAACATGTATACATACCTGTGCATATGTTTACATGCTAAATATTTTTAAGTTTTCTTAACCATTTGGCTAGCTACCACTTACATAATATCCATCTTTAAAATGCATTTATGCTTTATACTTGTGAGTTTTCAAATAAAGACTATGCATGCATAATTTTTGGGAAAATGTCTAACCCTGCTAGAACATTAAGGGGAAATTTAAATGACTACCACACTATTGTGTATTCAATGGTACAATCGTTACTTAACTGTCATGATGTCTAAAATACTGACCTATGTCATATGAGTTAAATCATTTCTCCTATTTTTCTCTAAGAAAAAAAAATATACGAAGGTTTTAGAATTCATTTTGATTCATAGCTTCTCTGTCTACAGAAGTATTTCAAGTGCATTCTTCTCTAACACGATCACCTTGTGAATTGATTTGCTATATTACATGTTGGAACAAATGACCAGCTGCTCTAAGAAAAAGGGCAATTCCCATCACAACCTCCACTCTAAACTTTTCATCTTTATAGGCAATTCGAAGAACCTGAATTAGGAATTATATCTATTCTTTTCTGACAGTATGTGCCCAATTATTTAAATATCTAACTTGTATCTATTGATCTCTGTTGAATTTCCTTTGTACTCAAAAGCCTTTAAGGAATTCTCTAAATTCAAACAAGTATATTTTTCTGAAAGGTAAAAATGGAAACCCTAGGGGCCTGAGGTGTACAAGAATAATTCTGAAATGTTCTATTCATTGCATCTATACCATCCCATGTCTTCATGCTCACAATTTTATACCTTTTTATAAACTTCTTGGTGAAGTTGATTTAAGTTCTGTTCTTGACTGATGTATACAATTATGTGAACTATACACATCAGACAGAAAAGCCCGTCATGAAAAAGTATAAATTGTTAAAAAAAAAACCCTATTGATCACCATCAGATGTTATCGACAGAGGTAGCTGAAAAATATGCATCTGACTCAAAGTACAATTAACACTCTTTAAAGGACAATGAATAATGTGAAAATATGAAACTAATTAAAAGGAGAAAATATTGTCCTTTTAAAAAATATATGGGTGAGGGAATTTCAGTAAATCTCTACACTTTTTAGCTTCACCTTGATGCAAGATAGATTTGAAATTAAATTATTGTAAAATGGTATATTAAATTATCTGGGAAGAGCCTGTGTCTAACTAGAAAAACATTATTTTAATAGATTAAACTCATATGAGACAATAGTCTTTCTCTCTCTAGGTGAGGTAACTGACTTTGTAAAGCATAATTGGAGGAAATATGATTATAGGAGAACCAACGTGAAGCTGACTTCAAATTGTTGATTACTCAATAGGATAAATTGATGTGATGTGGCTGTCAGCTAAAAACTCTTCACTTGCATGTGAAATTTTACTTTCCATTATTGTAAGCAAAAAATAACTTTTCAAATGAGAGAAATATGAAAAATAGAATTTAAGATGGAACAAGCTCTCCATAGCATGAATCAATTATGAGACTCAGAAATTCATTGCATATTTCAGTTTCTGAAAAGACTCAGAGTATATATGCTACTTCATTTTGGATGAAAGATATTACAGCAGGAGTTGCAGTCCTGTGTATGGTCTTTCTTCAAAATTCCTTGTGTTATGTTCTCTAATACTAAAAAGTATGCATTCAATCTTATGTTCCTGACACATAGCTGTAGTTGCTTTATTTTATACCAAGAAGAGCAAAGCATATCTTTAAGTTGCCTTGAATGTGCTAAAAGATAATATAGGCAGATAATTAATTTTAAAATATAAAAAGAAGCTATCATAAATTGTGTTAAGTTTTCAAGAAAAAAATAAAACCCAGTTATACAATTGGGTGGCTGGTACAAGAGATTGGGTCAGAGGAGAAATAGATGGCTCTAATCAATTAAGGTATTGGTGGGGCCAGTAAGTCCTGAACTAAACTGTTCCTGCAAAGACAGGTTTGATTTGGGAGATGGAGAATCAGAATAGTAAACTGTGGGAGGATGTTACTTGTATCTTTGCTTCACTAAAGTGGAGTAGCCATAGATTTATAACTCTCATTAAAATGAAATCAGAAGAAATGGCCTAAAGAGTTGACTAACAAAACAATGTTGATTATAGAGATTGTTGTTCTTTCATTCATTCATGAAATAAATAGTTTCTTCACCAGGTATGTTTTGAAAGCTGGCCGCTCTAGTCTTTCCAAGACTATTTTAAGTGTAGATATATCATAACAAAATGACCACTGAAAAGCCTTTGATTCTTCAGGATTTAAGGAGCCATATGCACAATTTATTTTGTAAACTAGTCTACTTAACCTCTATCATTCTCTCTAGTGGCCTGCCACCACTCTCACCACATTTCCTTCACAGTAAGGTTTACCTGTAATCATATTTCCTTCAGTAATGCTTTAAGCCAGCAACCTCATCAAAGGAGATATTAAGTCTGTAAGATTTAAGTCTTATAGATCAGCTCTAAAAATCTGAAGGAATTCTGTTTTCTCTCATTTGCTGTATTATATACACTCGCGTTCTGTTGTAGGAAAGCTCTGTATCCATGCTCTCCCTGGCTAATTTCTCATCCTATAAGATTTGGTTCAGTTGCAATGCTCACAAGGATGCTTCCTCTGATTATCCACCAGTTGGAGTTTAGTTATTTTCCTATGGAGCCCCTTCTCATGTTTTCTACTTTCATAATACTTACTCAAGTCTTCTAAAACATTTTGTCTATTTGGCTATTATTAGAGTAGACAAACCTATTTCAGGATGGGAGCCACAGTTATTAAATGTTTCCATCTTTGGCAATAGTAAAATACCTGAAAGGACATAGCCAATTAATGAACACTATTAATAATCAAATGAATAAAAGAATGAGTTAACCCACATAAACACAACACACACTCACATCCACCTAATACACAAACAGGAAGTTGCCCAAAGCCATGCTTAGAGCAGCATGACCCTCAAGGTACATAGCCTTCCAAGTCCTCTTTAGATGTCGATGTCATCTGAAATAAATGTAATTCTGAAGGGTATGTTGGTATGCAATGATGAATAATAAAGAACATCTCTCTAAACTCTTGCAGCCAGAGGGTATATTTAAGGATGCTATATATGAAGAAGGAAAACGTCTACATTTCTACATAACAATGGAACATATTTTCAGCTCAAACGTTGACAAGAAAGCTACTTTCATCAAAAGGAACAAATTACTGTAGTACTTTTGCTGCAAAAACATGTAGCAGAATGCAAAACACAGAGGCAGAACACAAAATTATCAAGTCAGAGAGCGCAGAGTCCTTGAATTGGAAAGAAGCACGATAGAAAGCTGCAGGGCAACACCGAGAGGCCAAACACATGACAATTATTAACTCATGAACTAATGCGCGGCCTTTTTAAAAACACATTTAAAGGGCAAAGACTGATTACTGCAAGTGAACTTGAAAAGGTTAATTAAAAATTCAGAAAATCAATTAAAATTGAGCCAGTAATGAAAATTATTAGGCATACCCCAAAGAAAAAAAATATGACAATGATTCAGGCAATCTAAACAAATGCCTCAGAAGGCAGAATTGTTTTTTGGTGTAGTGAAAATAATTGTGAAATTTATCTTAGGAGGACAAAAAGTATGAGAATAATAATATTTTTGAAAAATAAAGAATATTAAGATAATCTGCAAAAGCACAACAATGAATTAGATGTTATTTCAAATGGGTAATATTGACACCTAAAATAAAAATTTATAGAGCAGATTAGGATCACTATTTATATAATTTTGATATACCAAAAGAGTAGAATATTTTATGAAATTCTTATCTCATTTCCTAGTTACTTTGGCTGTGGCATTATAATTAATTCAGTTGATATTCTAGAGTATCAATGCTTTCAGCATTTCCTGCATAATGTTTTTTTTTTTTTTTAACTACATCCTTCATCTTTCTTTCTCTCTCTGAAAGGTCATGAGGAGAGTTCTCATTAATGGGATTAGTGCCTTTGTAGAACAGACCTAAGAGAGACTCTTGTTCCTTCCATCATGTGAAGACAGAAAGAAGGTGGCATCTATGAATCGGGAAACAGTTCCTCTATCTTGAACTTCCCAGTATCCAGAACTGTGAGAAATACAGTTTCTGGTTTATAAGCCACTCTGTTTATGGTACTTTCTTATAGCAACCTGAACAGACTAAGACAAAGGATAACTTGCTTACTCAAAGTCTGCCTGTGTAAATGTTAGTCTTATCTAAAAAATATCTTCACAGCAACATCTAGACTGGTATTTGACCAAATATCCAGATATCATGGCTTTGCCAAGTTGACATATAAATTTAACTATCACAAGTCCACACTTTTTCAACTTAGAATTTATATACATTTCCTTAAACTTTACCAACTTAATCTCCAAATAGAAACATAACAGGGTTCTACTTCCTCCTAACATGATACAACCATCTTGCATACAACCTAAAATGTATAGCCTTTTTTCCAGAAGAGGATACAGAGTACTTGGGTGATGTTCACTCTTCTCCTTAGTATCTTGTAACTTAAATATTATAATATTAAACTAACAATACTTAAAACTGTGATGTAAAGTCAACACATAAGGAGATACAAGAATGAAGAAAACAAAGATTTTGTATGTATATAAAATCTTTTTATCTTTATGTATATATATTTATATATATTATATATATGAAAAATACAGACACACAAATGTATTATAACAAAATTAGGAAGAAATACTCAGGGCAATTAGTCTTTTTTGTAAGTATTCATGTTGCCATAGCAAGTATTCATAATTACCCCCCACCATTACACATTTAATTTTCCCTCTTTCCTCAACAAGCACCTCATCTGATTGTGATTATTTTCCAGGTGGGTAACCCAAACCTTCATTCCTGAAGTGTCTGGACCATCAGTAGTCCTGCCTGAAGGGCTTTCTTGTAGTTTTTCATTGAACATAATCACAGGGTATGGGAAAACAAAGAGATGTCCTAAGGGACCTGCTGTATTTTAGACACACTCTTCCTTTCTTCCATTGTGGATTACTAGTTCAGTTTACCCTTGGTAATAAAGATGAATCACCCTAGCCAGTGCAGTCACTCCCTTTTTTGCCTGTTGATTTGGAGACATGAGAAGTCCAAGTGGTCTGTTTTCAGCCTTAACTTCCAGTTCTGTTACATCATTGTGTGTCTCCTGGTGGAAGCATTTCCCTTTGGAACTAAGACCTGAAGGTCAGCAAAGCATGTCTCAGGAAGCAAAAATTTTACAAGTGGATCACTAGAGATAATGGTAAGTAGTACCACTCCTATATCCACCTCTTTGATACCTGAACACAAGAATCCTGGCTATGGAAGAAACAGCACCAGATATTGCATGCTGATTCAGAACATATACAGCCGTATATTATTGTAAACATGGACTCATGACAATAAAGTTGGCATTATCCAAATTTATGTTTATCCCATCATAATTTCACACCCTTAATATTCTTTCTCATACATGCTCTCTAGGTTTCTGTCCATATAAATTGGAGAAATCATGTAGTTCTTTTGGAGTGTAGCACATTTCTTCATTGGTTACACTTTGTACATCACTTTTAGAGGCTGGCTGATACTTGAGTCTAGTTATAGGTCTAGAAGCAAAAAGAAGCAGGCAAGAGTTGATCTTGTGGTTCACATCCTAAGGCAGTCTGGCGACAGAATTTGCTCCTAAAGGATTTCAGTCCTTTTCTCTTAAGTCCTTCAACTGATTGGATGAGGCGTACCACCTTAGAAAGAGTCACTTGTTTAAATGATAATGTCATTTTAACAGCAACATCTGGACTGGTATTCTACCAGATATCTGGGTACTGTAGACTAGCTAAGTTGACACATAAGATTAGTTATGACAGCAATCATTCTTCACTTATTTGCCTCCTCTTCTTGCCTTCTTTCACAGTTCCTACAAGGGGCCCAGAATTTGAGTGAACCATAAAATGGAGTTACCTTTTCAACATTATCAAGAGCTTTAGTAATGATAAATCAGGATACCCTACATTCACGGCCCCTGCCATCCCTTGAAAAATACTTCCTTCACCTCTTAGGATTCCTTGCGCTTAACTGCTGGAATTTCATAGAATTGTGGTCACTTGCTAACTGGCAAACACTTAGCTTGTTATTAGTTTCAAAATATTTAAAACCCTTATGAGTAATTATGACTCATTTCAAAAAAAAGTTCTAAAAAATGTCCTGTAGCTATAGACTAAACTGTATTGATTACTAGTTAGTACACAAACAAGTGACTCAACTTGATAACAAGCCAGGCTTTCAACCAATTGTTTCTATCAAATCTTAAAACATAAACTGTTGGACAAATCTCAGAAGAAAAATAGAAGTCTTTGCAATTTCTCTGGTGTATCAAAGGCAAGAAAACAAAGATGGTGATATGATAAAAATATATGTTTTTAAATTTTAAGTGGTTGTTTATGTAACAAGTACCTCCAATTTGTAAGTTTCTATCTTAGATATTTTAAAATATATAGTAGTACTTGCCACAGAAATATTATGAATTGATTAGTATATCCATTTCAAAAATATAGAAATCAAGCCTTGAAAAAGTTAAGAAAGTAGTTCAATAGATATTGTATGTGTTAGAGCACCCAGTACAAACCCCTGTGCTTTTCTCTAGATCATGTATTCTCTCTTCACTGGCATCTAGTCTAAAGTTAAAGTTATATGAAATGTAAATCTCAATTAACATATTCTTATTTCTTAGATTTCTACTAGAAAGAGTCTGAAAACTGCCTTGCCCACATTTTTGTCTTTGCCTTATTTACTGAAACCAATGAACATAAACAAAATTGATTTTTATTTTTATCCATTATTTAATGAGTTTTAGGATTATTCTAGTTATAAACTTTTGGTACTTACTAATGAAAGCATTATCTTGTATATTTATTATTTTAATATGAAAATTACCTTTCTACTTTGTCTATAGGAATTATTTGAAATATTTTACTTCTGATGAAAATTTTTCCTGAAAAAAAATTTCTTTGTTTCTTTCAGTTTCCTGCAATCACTATAGATCTACGAGTTACGATTTTAAACTGAATTGCTACTTGCAGCATTTTGGGTCATCCAGGTAGTTTGCTAGCGATATCTATCTGCCTGAGGACTAATACATGGTCACAAAATTTCAGGAAAAGGAAATGAATTTTTCCTTTTAATCTCTGCTCAGGGCCAAATTTTCAGAACAGATGTTCTCTTATCAAGGAGATGAGACAGTTATTGCTAGTTTTCTATCCAGAGTAATTTTTACTTTACTGCTGTGTCGGGGATGTACTAAAGATATTTGTTTGTTTTATAACTGCATTTTGATTATTATCAGTAGAAGTACCAAGACAGTCAACTGGATATGGCAAGAATTATAAGTTCTTTCTTTCAGTATGATTTTCAGTTTATCATATTTTATCCTTAATTTCAAAACCACTACTATATCAGAAATGTCCAGTTTTTATTTAAGTAGTGTTACCTTGTGAAATTTTCTTGTTTTGAATTCACATTGCCAGAGGCTTTCATATTTGGTTACCCATTAAATACAAAATCATTTCGGTATTTTCGGCATCTGTGTGTCTGTGTGTATGTGTGGGTAGACACATGTATTATTATATGTATTACATTTATATAATAATATATATAATACTCTGTATTATATATATTATATTTAATTATATATATATAATTAGTTCTATTAATTGTTAGTCATATTATTTGCTCCCTGAAATGCTAAAAAGCTTTGAGTTTAGACTAAAGATGAAGTTCAAATGAAATATGATGTATGAAATCAACCTGAAGAGCCAGAAAATGAACAGATTTTAGTCACCTGAAAAGGCACCCTGGAGTAGATAGACTGGGAGCTGAGGTTTGAATGAATAGTTTGTAGGAAAAGTGGAGAGCTGAGGGGATAGCTGAGGGAAGAGGGTGTGTTGAATGTGGTGTCACCTGTGATTCTCACACAGGTGTGCACGTTCAAGTAATGACTGTCTCCATTTCTTAGGGAAGAATAGTGAGGTTCAGAATGATTAACAGGTTTAAGGTTTTACAATTTGTAAGCCATAGGTAGCTGGATTGAAAGATTTTGTGTTTTGTTTTGCTTTTGTTATTTTAACTTCATGATTAAGCTTATTGTTTTCTTATGCCTTATACTCTTCTTAACCCATATGTCTAGTGGGAATGCTAAGCATGTAGGAGTTACTTATATCCTACTGCTCAAGGTCATTGCCAAGCTTTCATTGCAAGAATTCAAAAAATTGCACCCTTAAGTCTGAGAGGAGAACATGTACAGGATCAGAGGTAGGGTGAGTCCGTCATGCCAGAGCACTCACCTCACCAGAGAAGCAGGAAGTAAAGCATGGTATGTTTTGTTTTGCTTGTTTTTACCTTATGTGACATGATAGAGATAGATAGATGATGGATGATAGCTAGCTATCAGAGTAGGATGCTTAAACAACAGAAATGTATGTTCGCATAGTTCCAGAGGCTGGAAGTATTGACAGGTTGGTTAATTCTAAGTCATGTCTCGTAAGTGGCCTTCTTTTCCTTATATTCTTACTTGGTCTTTCCTTGGTCTCTGGAAGCATAAAGAGAGAGATAAGGCCACCAGTCTCACCAGATTAAGATCCCACCCTCATGACTGTATTCAACGTTAATTACCTCCTAAAACCTGTTTCCAAACACTGTCACATTGGAGGTTAGGGCTTGAACATTTAAATTGTGGGGGCCTACAACTTAGTCCATAGCAGATAGACAGTTGGATCAACGTATAGAAAAATATGTGTTTTTTTTTTTATCAAGAAAGGACAAGACCCACTCACATTTAAAAAAAAAAATCTGGAATTGTTAATGAATAGTCAGTGTTCAACGGATTCTGGCCAGAACAGTGCTGAATAACTACACTAGTGATTTTCTCCCGCTCTGCTTCTTTGAGCAAGGTTCCTGCTGTATGTTAAATAGTGGCTTGCATGTCCCATGAAGAGCATGCTGAAGAAATTTAATTTAATTTTACTTGAGGGTAATGAGATGTTTCCTACACATTGGCATGGATCCCCTGGTACACATACTATGCATACCATCTCCCAACCTCTTTTTGAGTAACACTGGCTTTGGAATTCTCATAACAGAACCCTAACATTTAATGCTTTTTTCATGATCTCTCATCTCTTTCACTCCAGTCCCATGATTTAATGGGCAGCCTAACATCTAGTAGTGTGAAATCTATCAAATTTCTGATATTTAATGGTTTCTGACCTACAAAAAGAAAAATTTCATCTGGTTAACTTAATACTCAGTATTACCCTGGGTGTGGTATACACATAGCTACATTAGAAATGGTTTAATGTAAATTATTTTAAAACTGAAAAATATTATAATTTACTTTTTCTACATTTAATGGATTCTAGCACTGACATATCTTACTTAGCTTTCTAATATTTACCTCACTGCCACTCTTGCTGCTGAACATTCTGGTTCCAGCCATCCTCATCATCTTTTTGACAGTTATAGTAACTTGATTGTGTCCTTCTTGCCCATTTCTTATTTTCTCCCACTCCTTTTCAGTCATCTTTATAAAATTATTTCTGGGTCTGTCATTTTCATGCTCAATCATTTTAGAGATTTTTTTCTAACCCACAGAATAAAACCTGATAGTTTTACCACATCATTCTATATTCCTAACAATGCCCAACTTATATTTATGGTCTCTGTGTCTGTTTCTCTCTCTGTTTTCTCTCTCTGTCTCTCTCTCTCTCTCTCTCTCTCTCCCTCCCCCCAACAATTGTGCTACGCTGATCAGCTTATGCAGCTAATGTCTCACTGTTATCCAAATATCACCACAAAATCTTAGGCCTCTAGTCTTTCCCAAATTTTCACAAGTAGTGTTTCCTGAGCTTGAACCAACCACTCCATTCTTTTCCAATTAGTAAAAGGCTGATTATATTCCATTATTTAACTGAATGTCACTTCTATTCTTATTTTCCCTTGAGAAAGATCATATTCTTCCCCTAGTATAATAAGAAAGAAATCCATCTTCTGTCTGTCCTCAAAACTTTCCCATATACCTAAATTACCATATTGTGTTATGGTTATTGAATAAGTATCTATTTTCTCTCCTGGATTGTGATGTCCTTCATGAAGAATTAATGTACCAAAATTTCAAGCATAGAAAGGAACTTGAAATGAACTTTCCATAAGCAGATATCCAATTTAATTAAATTATTTTGGAATTGGTACTAAAATATTATACACATATCAAACATATATATATATATATATACACATATGTCTATTTTATTCTTAGAATTCTGAATATTATCTATGGAGTGGTTCCAGTATCATCATTCAGTATTTGTTTTTTTCTCACTCTATGCAGTTGCAATTTAGGTAATTGTTTAAAAATGTAGGAAATTATAGCCTCTAGGCTTGCCCCACACGTAAGCCCTTTCTTCCTGAAATCTGTGATGCAGAGGTAAAAGCTGGGATAAAACTTAAAAAGAAACAAACAAATCGATAGTTTTGGGTGGAGTTGATCAACCTACAGATTTCAGAATAATATAGAAATCTCTATACGACGAAAATCTGAAGCTTTACTTGGTAGCATGGATTCTTTGTTTCCCAAACTGCAGCACAAATTTCTTTCCCAGTCTTACCCTAAATCTTTCTTGCTAAAATTCTAGCTCATTCCCTCAGTTAACAGAAAATGCCAGTGCTCATTGTTCCATAAGTAATATTTCTCTTCCTTGAAGATTAGGTCTCCATTCAACCTTCTCCTTTTCCATCGATAATGAACGTCTTTCTTCTTTCTCTCTCCTACAGGGCCAATTCCACAACTTTTCGTCATTCTGCTGGCTCCTTTGTGGTTTCTTGCTCAAACCTCTGTAACCACCTTCTTGCTTCTTGCCAGAGTCTCTGTCTCACCCGAAAGCTCTCATGGGTCCATCCTATCATTTTCATTCCTAGGTGACACACATGACAATCAACAATGCAAAAGTCTGTGCTCCCACATAGATTTCTCTGAGGAAGCAAAATGACTTCTTGCTCTGGTACAATGAACACTATAGGTTTCATAGGTTTTATCAAATCCAGAAGACATCTGCAGATAGGCCTGTAGATAAACAGTTTATCACATTAGCTTGGCACCTCATAAAGTAAAAATGCAGTAGTTTTTCCAGTGACAGTTTTTTGCAGTTTCCTAAAACTGTGAGCTTTCTCTAAATATTTTATTTCTTTTTAGGAAATGGGGAGATGTTGTTAAATCTAACTTAATTCTTATAAAACTTTAGAGTCTTTGGCTTGTCAGCAGAACAAATAGACATGGCTCCAATGAGCCCTGCATATGAAATCAGTGGCAGAATAATCCTACAGGATGTCAGCTTCTATGCTCCAATGACAAAGCACTTCAATAATAGTTTTCTACGGCGGTATATTTTACAATCCAATGAGCTAACAAATTCTAACCCAAAGAGCTTAAAACAAGGTGAAATAAAATAAAACATAAAATGTCCTTGTTCTGCAGAGCTGGCTATGACAATTTCTTGTACCTTTTTTTAAAAAAAATAAATTTCAAATGGCTCTTCTCATATGTCTGGGTAAAAATAATTTCATAAAAAGAATATGTATTAATAGCTGCATGTTATTAAAAGGTGGTCCAAGCTATCCTTTTTCCCCTCATGGTATGAGATTTTATTTAAAGCCTTCAATAGGACAATTTAATGTTCAGTTCATCCCTTCTGCCGTCTTCACTTGTTTATTAATTAGCACAATCTCCTAATGTTTAGTAAGACAAATCCTGTTGAACACTTGGAGGTACATTTGGAAAAGTAATATAAAAGCTAGTGAAAATCCTACCTCATAGCCAGCTTTCTCGCTTTATCACTTTTAATCAAGGCAGGTTTGGCTATAAACCACCATCACTTGATATTTGTGTGCAATGCTTCCTCATTAACAATGAGAGAGACTGAGGATATGGCCGATTAAGCCGTTTGTCCCACATTATGGTATCCTGGAGTAACACAGAAAGTAAAACATTTGAAGTTATATCAGAGAAAAAGTATTTAACCCTTGGGTTACCATGGCCAGGCAAGCAAGTTATGTGACATGACACAGTTGTCCACCTTCTAAGAGACTGTACTGGACTTAATCTCTTCCCATGTGATGGTATGCCTATCTGTTAATTACTGGGTACAAAACAGACATAGAATTTGTTTTCTTCTGCAAGAATTGTCTGTCAGGGCATATAAACAGTAATTAAATAATCATGCAATGAGTATTAAATTAAAATCTGTGAGACTTATTTTAAACAACTGCAGCAGTAGCAACAACAAATGGAATCTGGAGAAAGCTTCCCTGAGATAATGCCTACTCTAAATATCTAACAAGGTGAAGACAAGTGAGAATATTTTTGGTTTTGTTTGTTTGTTAGTACGCTTGTTTATTATTACGTGATGATTTGATGAAGTTATTTTATAACAGTGTACTGTATTCACAGAAAATAAGCTTACATAATTCTTAACAGCTTTTTTAATAGAAAAGATTTACTATAAAAGTTCACTCTTTTGGAAATCATTTTACAGAATTACATCAAGTTTTATAATTGCAAAGTAATATTTTGATTCTTATGGGTGTATAGGTTTTCAGACTTCATGACAACGTAAATATTTGCAATAAGAATTTAAGTGCACACACAAAAAACACACACATCTCATCTATCCGTAATGACATTTCTCTTTAAATGTACAAATAATAGAAAGCAAAGAGAGGAAAGGGACCAAATGATGTCTCAGAAGGCCGGTCATGTGTCACTATCTAAAATAGGCTTGGATTCAAAAGCATATCTGTCATCCCAATCTGTACTCAAGTGACCCAGCACCATCATCTTAATGGGGGTTATGAAGTATAGTGTTCCTAGATAGCAAAGTATGTAATGTTAATTCTTAATCTGTATGAGATTATTGGTTCAAAGGCCATATAGATTCAAAAGAAGAGCAATGTTTCTACAACTTATTTAATTTTCATCAAATAATATGCTATGCTTATTTTTATTAATTTTGAAACTAGTAGCCCTAGATGGTTTGCAGGGATGCCTCCATGCTCCTGCACCTCCTCCAGTACCTCCTCCCTCTTCATTTGTCTCATTTCTCATTATCATCACTTTTTAAATTTCTTCCCTCTTTTTTATTTTCTTCATATGCTATGTCCTTTCTCTTGCTAGAAGTTATATAATTTGTTCTATAAAGCTAAATCTAGTAACTTGATTCTAACAAACATAATAATTTCTTAAAATTTAAGAAAGAAGAAAGAAATTTACTTCTATCACTCTGTTTTTAAATACTTTCTAAAATATAGAATTTTCATTTATTTTTTCTTACTACTTTATTTTTGGTAATTGTATTGCTATGTTTCAAAAATTAAAAAGCCCAGTTTTTTTCTGTTAAAGCACTAGTTCCAAACATATATTTAATGAAATGCAGTTATAAATCTTCATAAAATCTTGAATATCTGCCTGTTCAGTTCTTTGAAAATCCAAGTGCCTAATAAATTTTGAAAGTGAATATAGAAATTGAAATGAGGATTTGCTAATACAGCTCAAGCGGTGGTGATTATTTAACAGTAGATAACTTCCATCTGCTTTTAAAATTAAATTGTTTATTGATACTTTGGCATCAACCCAAAGGAAAAGAGGACTTTCTATTTTAAAAAATTAAATAGTCAAAGAAATTTATTATTAAATTGGATATACAAAAGTGACTAATGTTTCTAATGGTAATTAGAAGAATTATCTGAAAATTAATTACCTAATCAAAAATGATTTATAAAAATATATGAATTCCTAGAATGTATTTTATAGAATTTGAAACATCAGAGTGAAAACAAGAAATGAAGGGATGGTATAAAGAAGTGGAATTAAATGGAGGATAAGCACATAGGAACTTGTGAGATCTGAGAGATTGGTTTACATATCAGTTGATTCAAAAATAGATTTAGATTCAGGCTTTCTTGAGGTGGGGAGGAGGCAGCTGCATCAAGTAGATTGGCCAGGTCCTCTCTAGTCTTAGTTGTTAAATCATTCTTCCTTCTTCTCTGTATTAGTCCATTTTCACACTGCTATAAAGAAATACCCAAGACTGCGTAATTTATAAAGGAAGGAGGTTCAGTTTACTCACAGTTCCACATGACTGGGGAGACCCCAGGAAACTTATAATCATGGTGGAAGGTGAAAGGGGAAGAAAGCACTTTCTTCACGAGGTGGAAGGAGAGAGGAGTGTGAGGAGGGGAAATGCCAGATGCTTAGAAAACCGTCAAGTCTTGTGAGAATTCACTCACTATCACAAGAATAGCATGGGGAAAACTTCCCCCATGATCCAATCACCTCCCTCCCTCAACACATGGGGATTACAGGTCCCTTCTGTGAAACTTGAGGATTACAATTCAATATGAGATTTGGGTGGGGACACAGAGCCAAACTATATCACCCTTTTTCTCTAGAGAGATGAGCAGAGTTTGCTCACATTCTTGTTGTCCCTGGACCACATTACTATTCACATTTTAAACTCAAGAATCATTTGTCATAGGGGGCTGAAAAATGTATGGCAGAGAGTCCTGACCACTACCACTAGATTCCAGTGGAACTCCTGCCCCACTGCTTACTATCATCAAAAATGTCTCCAGACATTGGCAAACACTATCTGAGAAGAAAAACTGTCCCCTAGTTGCGAACCACTGGCTTACAATATAATCACCAGGTTGGGGAAGCTTTCAGGCTGTCAGAGAGTGGTCAAGGTAGTGCTGCTTTTTTGTTCTTGGAGGCGACATGCTAAACTTTGGAAGTGATACATACAAGTGAGAGATCCTCAAGCTAAATCTTCAAGGTAAATTTGCTTGCCAGTCCATACTGCCTATACATCTTTAGTACAATATGTTTAATAGTTTGAACACTTTATTTTGTGTATTTGTTTGTATATCTGTAGGCTGACCACCAGCACTCTGAATCTAGGGAATGTCTCCTTACTTATCTCTGTTTGCTCGGGACTTCCGAAATGCTTGGCAAACAGAGGACCATTGATAGGCATTTACAATAGTATTTTTTCAGCCTGAAACAAAAAATCACAAGACAATTCCACTGACTTTCTAAATTAATTAACAATAGCATCATGTGTTCTTCTAAAAAGAAATGCATAGCTGATTAATTTTATCAAGGTAGAAGTCTATCCCTCAATGAATACAGTGAGAAATTTAAAAAATAATAAAGAATCCTATGGGAGAATGTTCCTCATACTAAGTCCATCATGTATAGGTCTCCTTTCTCCTCTTGCATTTACTAACTCGCACTTAGAACAAAATATTAGCTTGTCATGTCCTGATATCTCATAGGTTCCCAGTAGTGTGGCTTATCTCCACAACCCCAATGCTGAAGCCACAACAGAGTCATCACCAAAGGTTTCCCTCAGTACACAGACACAATGAATTCTCAGCAAAATCTTAATCATTTGATTGAAAACATTTTTAGTAGTTGGTTAAAGTAAATATAATCTAGATTATAAAATCATCCAAACCATTTAGACTTTAGGTTTACTTGAATGCTGTAGCCCATGTAGTATTTTGAAATCTGAAAGAACTGAAGACAGATATATTTCATTATGCCAAAGTTTAGTTACTCCCGTTCACCCATTCTTTTACTTATTAACAAAGATTATCTGTTCTCTTATTTAATGCAAAACTCATAATCTAGTTATCAAGGTTGCCATAGAAACACACAGATGTTATAAAACACATAAATGTTATGATAAAAATGAATGGACCGAGTCAGTACAGCATAATGGATAAGAACATGTACTCTACAGTCATACTGCCTGGGTTCATACTGCAACCCTGACACATACTACTAATATGACTTTGGAAAACTTACTGGTGCCTCAGTTTCTTAATCTGGAAATCTTCAATAATGATAATGAAAATCTCTAGTCCTCAGAGTTGTCACAATACAGAATTCTACATTGTTTATTTTTCTTTCAATATTTAAAACATTTTTCCACCACCCTCTCTTTGCTTGTGTGGTTTATGATGAGAAGTCTACTGTAATTCCAATGTTGGCTCCTCTGCAAACAAGAAGTGTTTTATCTCCTCTGGCTTCTTTCAAGATGTTTTCCTTTGTCTTTGGTCTGTAGCTGATTGAAGACTTGCATGAGTGTGTGTGTGTGTGTGTGTGTGTGTGTGTGTGTGTGTGTGTGTGTTTCTCCTCAGTTTCCTTCCAGTTTTCTAATGGACCCCGGAAAAGCCATTCATTTTCCATTTGTCTAGCTTTTTCTTGTAATTACAGAAATTCTGATTTCTACGCTCTTTACAGGTCAAGACTGAAACTGGAGGTTAGTAACAGTTTTAAAACAAGATTTCCTAGACTTGACTTCATAATTTTTTCCATAGTAAAGAAAAAAGGCATGGTTTTACTCTCCTGTCACAATTAAAAAAAAAAAAAAAAATCCAAAACCGTGTCATAAATTAAACATAAAATTCACATCTAGAGCATAAGTCACTGTTATCTGCATCATTCTTTTGACTCATTATTTGAAGAACATGTTACTTTTTCTTACTCAAAATTGTATAAGTAAAATACATCCTTTTTGCTTATTTACTGTTGAAAGGTGGTTTAGATTTTCTGTTACCTTTATTTCCTATAGAATACATAATTCTCTCTCTCTCTCTCTCTCTCTCTCTCTCTCTGTCTCTCTCTCTCTCTGTGTGTGTGTGTGTGTGTGTGTGTGTGTAACTTTACTAGTAAGTTAAGCAAATGTATTAACTCACTTTTCAAACAAAGTGTCTAACAGTGAGTTAGCTATGTAATGGGGCTTAGCAAAATTATTTGGAATAAATAAATGAATGAAGTAATAGTGCTACTTCCTTTTAGTATCCATACACACAAGGTCACTCTTGAAAAAATGTGAATTTGTGTATTAAATTGCCACCTATTGATTCACCTGCTTACACAGAAATACTCTCCTCTGGATGCTTTTGTGCCATTTTCTTACCTTTTCCTTCTACTCAAATTTATTTTATCTAGATTTCAATTCTTATGATTCAATAAGTGATTTTGATGTCCTAATAACCTCCTTTAGGAGGTTATCCAAAAAGTAATTGTCATCCAAGAAATAATACATTTGGAACTACTATCTTTAAAAAAATATGTGCCTATTGGCAGATAATCTATGCATCTTTGCACGTCAAGTCATGCCCTTTGTTATCAAGTTCAAATACTCACATTGGCATATTTTAGAATATACTTGTTTTCATATAAATGCTAGAGGTAAGAAAAAGATTAAGCCTACTAAAAAGTACCCATGAGACAGATAGTAAAACCTGAGAAATTTGAAACTCTGAGGTAAGTAGATAGAGCAGTTATCTCCCTATGCAATGGGGACTTCTGTCTCATAGAATTTATATTCATCTATGACCATTCAAGCACATTTTAGAGAAAGTGTATAGAAATCATCAATAGTAACGAAAAGAATATTTATATGTTAGAAAATATTCTGTAGACAGATATTCCCATTTCAAAACTTTAATACCAAGAAAGCAATCAGGATTAAATCACATTTATGTATAATTAAAGCCTTACTTTGACCAAATTGTTTTTTAATATACATAGTTGGTCTTTGTGAATGGGCAGAGTTCAACTTGCTATGTAAAAATAATCACATACATCTTCAGATGCTATTCCTAAGCATTTAAGCTTATTCAATTTTCAATTTGTAGAAATTGTGAGCTAGTACTTTAAGGATGCAATTTCTATTGTCCAAGTAAAACACAACAAGAACAAATTTAGTAAAAATCAGAAATCTCTCTCTTGTTCTTAATGAATTACAATGACAAAATATGATCACTATGGTAGAGTGTTACAAATGGCAATGAATAATAAAAGTATTTTATTCCACCTTCATTGTTTTGTGCAACAGGATTCAATGTATTTGTATATATTTCAATATACAAAAAAGTATAATTTCAAAAGCATAAAATTTAAAAGTCATGAATATTTCCAGCAGTAAATTCAGACATTACGCCACCTATGCATTCCTACTGCATTTTAATTAGCAAAAAAGGTTGCAATTAAAGCCACACATCTTATTAATTCTATAAAGAAATGAAGTGCTGCTTTTTGATATCTCTCACAAGGAAGATTTGGAAATGTCAGAGACTGAGTTATAGGAAAAAGAACATTTCATGGCCTAGTAATTCAGGTAATACATGCCAAGCAATCAGAAAGGGAGAAAGATAATTGAAGTAGGTAGGATAGAGGAAAGATTGTGAAATAAACATTATGTATGGAGGCATACTCCTCAGGTAATGAGGTAATAGATCTCATCTTTTGTAAAATGTAATATACAAATAGCTGTTTTCTAGAAATAGACAATACTTGCAGCTATAAAAGAATAAGTTCTCAAGCATTTATTATTCTCTAGTTCAAACAATAAGCAGAAAATTAAAAGGGTGAAAGAAACTTTTTTAGATTAAGAAAATGGTTCAATGTAGGCTTTCTCCTACTGCAAGTCAGCTCTCAATTATATGCACTAATGGAAAAGGAGACCTGATCCAGGCTATTGGAAATGGAAAGTATAAAAAAAAGGAAAATTACAGATGGTTTGGTAACAGAGGTAAGCCCCAAAAACAATAAAGAGCTAACATCTGCTGACAATTTGTCATGAAAACCCACAACCTGGATGTGCCATGTACTAATAGTTGCAAAAAATATACATCTTCTGTTAGGATGTGTGCTGTTGGTACAAGATTTAGAATTACTAAGCAAGGTAAGAAACTCTTCTGCTTTCTGATAATTAGTGATTCCATCAGTGAAACTGTCTCAGTATTTACAACAGCCACCTCACATGGTTATTATTAGATTTCAATGAAATATGTTGTGTGAAACCATTAGGGATCTATTTAAATTACAGGTTTTAAAATTGTGCCAAAAAGACATATAGCTTGTTTGTTTTTAAAGCATTCTTTCCCAGTACGTGGCCCAGAAATTAGCAAACAGGTAGACACAAAATAAGTATTTTTTCAACAAACAAATAAATTCTCATTAGCGTTATTATAAGCTATATGATAAACAAGTTTCTGATGACCCCTCAAGTAAGAGGTATTAGGCAATAGTAGAGAAGATAATTTTTGAGGAACCATGTAGGAATACAATTAGCAAAATCTAAAGCTTTAAAGTTTAGTTTACAAACTCTCCTTCAGACTTGCCAGTGATCCACTTTGCTTGATCAGCAGTATACTAATATCATGTGATGGTTAATGCTTTGAAAATGTTGCTATATTATAGCTAAAATACCCTCCTTTAGTGGAACCTAATACTATTTGAGTACATAGTACTCAAATAGAATCATATTTATCATTTAAACATCAGGTAATCTAATAGATAGATAGCTTTAAAAGCTAACTCCTTTATATATATGATCGAATTAAACCTCAGAACACTACTAGGTAGGTAACAGTAATATTTCTGTTTTATAAAGCAAATAATAATAATAATAAAGTGGATTAAGAAAGCATAGGTTACTTTTCCTAGGTTTCAGAACCTACACTAGAATAGAGCTTCATGAGAGTAAAAGCATGTACTTAGTTATGATAAAATAATGACATTCATCTACCAACTCGGCATGTAGTGTATTCCCACATCCATTAATGACTTCTCTATTTAAGTTGTGTCTCAATTGACATGTGATTAAAAGTATAGACACAGAGCCCTCTTTACATTTCACATCTCCTATGGAGTGCTGGCAGAAATGGAACATAATGCTGGTACGTAGCAAACTTTAGTATTTTAAAAGAGGCAATATTTTAAAATGGTGACCACTTAATAAAAACATGAAAGACTGTGTTATTTCAGGCATTGCCTATTCATTAGAAAAACACATATTAACATGAATATAAATACCTTATTAATGATAAAACAAATACCCTAACCCCATTAGAAAAGAAATATGTAATGCCCAAGCTCTTATGGCCTAGGAATTGAGTAAAGTACTTTATGTACATTATTTCATTTAGTCATGGCAATAAGCAGAGTCACCTTTACCTCTGCTTGAATGCTATTTTTGTGATTACCTGAGGTGTTCTCTTTCAGTGCCTCTTGAAGCCCAAAAAAGATTTTAGCACTCTGGGGAAAGTGAAAGTGGAATATCTCCTCTTCATGGATAATGCTCAGAAACTGTTTGATATCACTGCTGTACTATCAGGAGATAGCTCCTCCTTGTTGTACAGGAGGTCAGACTAGAAGTGGCTGGAATGCAGAGTAATGAGACTAACTTTCCAAGGTCACTAGCCACCTGCCTAATTCTTAAATCTTCTCCAGAAACCAGACACAATTTCATGGCATTGATAAATAAATAAATCATGGTTAAAGATTAATGTATTTTGTATCTGTTAAAAAGTATAACAAAGAGCTATTGCCATTGCTTTTCTTAAGTAATAACGGGTAAGATGCTTTCATGTATCAACAAATCTAACCTATGACTTAGAATTTCTATTTAAATTTTGGTCTTCCTTTCCTTAAAATTATCTGCATAAAAATTAGCTGTCAGTTGATGAGTCATGGAATGCAGAAAATTTAATAATAAAAGCTTTCAGGACCCAGGAAAAACAAGGTAGTCATCCTAATTCTCTGTGAGACCATGCTTAATTAACATTAGACTTATGTCCTCTTGAATACCAGTTGTTTTTCCAAATGAAGTGCGTAGCACTGATAAATGATGGGTTATTATAGATAATTTAACTTTGACTCGGGTGTTTATTCAAATTGTATATTTAAACAATTTCTGTATCAGCTGATTTAATATGAAAGTCTGACAAAGCATTTTCTTAGTATTAATTTTTTGTTCTGCTTGGTTAGCAGCTTTATACAAGGCAATTTGGTTATTCTGTGGTTTACAATAACTTAACATAATAACCATGATTATAGCATATAATTAGACATTAGAATTTTAGAAATTCCATACAATTTTGGAACATATATTGGTATTATTCACTAAAGTGTAACCTAAGGAAGATTGAACATCATTTGGCAATCCCAAGAACCTAAACATGTTGAATAATTCTGTTTACCTATTTTCTGGACGTTTTTGTGGGCCCTCTGATTCATCTGAAATGCCAGGCATTAGGAAAGACAATTTTGAAACTGATGTTTGAGTTTGGGAAACCTTTTAAATATGTTAGAGGTTTGAAACACTTGATGTTATAAAATAGAATTCCAGATTACTATAAATTATTTATTTTGCCAAAATGATGACTCAAAAGGCAAAAACCTTTCATTAGCCTTTAATATTACATAAAAATCCTGTTCAAAGCCAAATTTTACCCTTGCATTCATTTCTTAATGTTAACCCCAATATTTTACTGAGACTTTATAGAGGATTCCATCTAATCTTAACTAATTTAACCATGAGGTGAAATTTTCACAAATCTTTTATAACCTTTCTGCTAAAGGACAGAATAGTGTCTTATGACAACCTTGCTGTGTTTTTATTTCAGCACTTAATTTATGAAAAGACCCTATAATACTCTTTTGAATTTAGTTAATATTAACACACAGGAATTTTGCAAGATAAATTTTTACAATCTTTCTATAACTTTCTTAAAACTTAAGCTTTCTTATCAAATATAAGACAATCCTTTATGAATAGGCAAAATTTACATTTTACATTTCCATGGCTTCTTATAATATTTTACTAGAACATATTCTGCTGTTTTTATACATCATGCATGTAAATATATTATAGTAGTTTAAACTACAAGTTATGATGGTATCTTTTAGAAATTTTTTACTTTTGTGTGAAAGCTAGTAATTTTCTTTGATTACATACTAGGCACAGAGAAAGCCAGACTTTTTCCAGCATAGTTGGAGATGTGATTAATTTTGTATGACCCAGGCCTTGCTAAATTGTAAAGCAGGCAGTTTACAACCTTGAAACATTTAGCAAACCTAGTATTTGACTTATATGACTTAGATCACCTATTTACATTTTGATGACCTATGTATTTTACCAATGATCTCTTAAGACCATTTGTATTTTTTGAATAATTAAAGTCATATGAAATAAAAGGCAATACAGCTTTTATCTTTCCTTCAAAAAATATTTGATTTAAGCACTTAATTTTTAAGACAATTAATTAGACCTCTTTTTATAAACATTACACACAACACACACACACACACACACATATATATACACATATGTATAAACACACAGAATATTCAGCATTTGTAAGATTTTTTATTTTCCAGTTTCTTAATTAGATTACTGGCTTCAAGGAGGAGACTTCGGAGAAACAGGGACAGGAAAGCATGCATTTTTATGGCTTAATAATCAGTCACATCTGAAGCAAAGACAGATCCCCAAAATTAAGAGTAATATTTTATACTGGATGTTGGGTTCCCAAAAGGAGGGAGATAGTAAGGGAGAAGACAATGCAGTGCTTCTACCATGCATTTAATTGCAAGAAAACCCAATGCCAATCAGCCCATTTTGTAATTAGCCCATCCCTATTCCCTCATAGGAGTTTCATCTCCTAATGTGGGCAGGGTGGGGATGTTTTCATATCTTTCAGGTGGCCAAAATCATCCTTCTTCAATTCAAATGTGAAAGAGTTAAGTATCTGTTGAGAAATATTAAATTTATCCTGGCCCCATGGCTCCCTTGTAGAAGTTACTTTTAGTTTGTAATTAATGGTAAGCAGATAACAGTTGCCCATTTGCTATATTCCTGAGCTATGTGTTTATTAGAGCACCTGTGTATGAATAAGAATCACCTGTCAAAGAGCAAATAAATATGTGGATGACTGTCTGCTCAGGGCCTTCAGTCTGGAGAACTGTCAGCCCTGCAGGCTCTCAAGCTGTTGGTCCCCAGGATAGATCCACGTTGTTATGCTATCTGGGTGGCAGCCTCTCTCAATACCTTCAGACTGCCTGGGTGAGGATCTCCTGACTGAGCTGGTTCTCAGTAACTGGCGCCCAAGTGTAGGGACTCAAACCCAGGGTGAAGAGTTGCCAGAGCAACAAAGAAAGGAGAAGCTAAGCTGAAGGTATCTAGAGTACATTTGGAAAGAATCCCCGGGGCAAACTGAGGAGCTCAGAAGATATCCTGGGAACATTTGAAAAAATCCCCCAGGTGAGTTACGGAGAACCCAGAGGACCTGGGGGGAGACTCCCAGGTGAGTTAGGAAGAACATTAGAGAGGTTAGGCTGAGAACATTAGAGAAAAAATCTCCCAAGGTGAGTTGGGGGAGCTTGGAGTTGGCCTCAGGATGTTTGAAAAAATCTCCCAGGGGCAGATGGGGGAAGCTGGGTCATTTCGGGGAAACGTGGGATAAAAGTCAAGTAAACACGGGGCTTATTTGGTGTAGTCTCTTTGGGCTTTGGTGTGTTTTGCCCAGAAGCTGCTTCAGATCAATGAGGTGGAGGATGATTCTGGAGAAGATTCAGGAGAGGAGAAGGAGTGTGATAAAGTATGTAAAGAAATTATAGAGCAAAAAGATGAAAAGTAAAATGAGGAAAAGCTGTGCCCGTCAGCACCCCCTCAGTATCTTGTTGAGGGATGGCCGGGTCCTCCCGATATTTCTCTCTCTCTTTCTGCTGGTGTTTGATTTCCTAGAACTATGGTAACCAGTTCAGGCATTTGTACTCCTAGAATTGCAGTAACTGGTTTCATCCAGGCCAGAATTCAACAAGTGAGAAAAGAGATGTGGAGGCATGGGATTTCCAGTTTTTGTACACCCTCAAGACCAACAGGGGCAAATACGGGTTGCTTTTGAACCCCTTCCCTTCAAATTGCTGAAGGAGTTTAGACAGGTCATCAGGCTGTACAGACCTGAGTTTCTGTTTGTGCTAAGATTGTTGAAGAATGTAGCTATTTCTTACTGGCTGATTCCAATAGATCTGATTTCAGGAAACAGGTTGAGGGGCCACCTTGGACCCTGATCCAAACTGAAGCCTATCCAATATGAACTATTTCCTTATCCCTATACAATGCTTCCTCCCTGCCACAGCAGGGAGCACAGTAGTAGATTTGTGCAGCTCTCAAAGGGTAAGCATTTTACCAGGAGAGCCACCGCAAAAAATATCTACAGGAGTTTGTGGCCCTTTACCCCCCAGAACTGTGGGTTTACTTCTGGGAAGATCTAGTGTTACTGCTCCAGGAGTTAGAATTCACACAGGAGGAGTTACTGATGCAGACTTTACAGGGGAAATTCAAGTTGTAGTGTCTTCTTCATTCCCTGGAGTGCTGAGCCTGGGGAACGCATAGCACAGATTTTAGTTATACCATTTGAGAAAATAGGAGAAAGTGAAACTAAAAGAACAAGAGGATTTGGAGGTACAAACAAGACAGAGCAGCATATTGGGTAAATCAAATTACTGGTAAATGTCCTACATGTGATGATGAAATTATCCATGAGATTCAAAACCATGGCTTAGTAGTCACACAGATAAAGCCTTCAAGATTTTGACCCTCCCTAAACTGCTCTCAAGATCAGTGCTTAAGATATGTTGTAAACCTTCCCCTTAATGGATCAGCTGACACTACCTAGATTGATAAACTGACTTATCTGCTTTTGTGGCCCCCTCCCAGGAACTGACTAAGCACCAGAAGACAGTCACCATTGTAAAATGGCTGAGACTAAAAGTTTTGCCATGTAGATACATGTCAGATTCCCAAGGAGAGGAAACCAGATGGAGATCTGTGGCCAAGTTTGTTACTGACCATTTTGTTGGGCTGGCTTGAAAAGCAAGCATATGGGTCCTAGGCCTGCATTATATCCTAAGGTACTCTTTCTTTTGACAAAACTATAGAGACACACCCAAAGCACACCAGATTGGCTATAACTTAACAACCTCACAAATACTTTTTCATTAATTAAAGCTTTACAGAGGAAATAAATATTGACTTTTACTTTTCATTTAACCAGTCTGCAGAGAGAGAAAGCGGCCAGAGACTAACTAGAAATAATTTCTTACCCTTTTTCCAACATGTCAGGTTTCTGGGTCCTCTCTCCCTGAGCAGCCCTTGTGACCCTGCTAGACTGTACAAAACAAATACATTACCATGAATTAAGAATATTAACAAATAGCTTACAAATTTTGGAGAAGTTAGGCAAAGAGAGAGAAATGTGACTTAAATTCTATTTATGAGAGTATACTTAACACACTTAACATACCAGGAAGCCTAAAATCCAAAAAGTTAGTTTAAGGTTAAAAGGCTAGTGTGAGCTGGGTGTGGTGTCTCACGCCTGAAATTCCAGCACTTTGGGAAGCTGAGGCAGGTGGATTGCCTGAGGTCAGGAATTCGAGGCCAGCTTGACCAACATAGTGAAATCCTGTTTCTACTAAAAATATAAAAAATTAGCTGGGCATGGTGGTGGGCACCTGTAATCTCAGCTGCTTGGGAACCTGAGGCAGGAGAATCACTTGAACCCGGGAGGTGGAGGTTGCAGTGAGCTGAGATCACACTATTGCACTCCAGCCTGGGCAACAAGAGTGTGACTCCATCTCAATAAAAACACAAAAAACAAAACAAACAAACAAAACTAGTGTGCTCTACTAATTCCTCTGGCCTCAACAAAGATAGCTGAAAAATTCCAGGTAAATAGAAGAAATGATGACTTGACTAAAGGCTTTAAGTTTGAAAGGGTTAATTAGCCAAATGTCTCCAATTCCCTACTGGATTTTAAAATAATGTTTTATCATCCAAGCTTTTTTCACAGCTTTCCCCTCTTCTTAATGGTTCCTTACTACATTGTTCCATAAATAACCTTTTTAAATCTGTAATTTGAACTGTTGCATAACTTCTGAATTAGAAAATATTATATTTTTCTAAGCAATAATATAATCCTTTTAGGCACATTTTGTATACAGAATTATGTGTTAACTAGAATTATTATCCTAAAACTTTAGTTAAACCTGAAAAAACAAGAACTTTTGAGATAACAATTTGAAATTTTTAGAAACATATTTCCCCATATTTCAACCCTTTCTTAATAATAAATGATCCAGAGATTAAATAAATGTCAAAAATAAGTTTAAGATTTTAACTTATGCAAAAATTTACCTAAAACATTTATTGCATTAATTATACTCAATTCTTCCACTTTTAACAAGGGAGACATGAGACATCAATCAACATATGTAAAATGCGCATTGGTTCTGTCAGAAAAGGGGGAACAACTCAAAGTGGAGGGGGGGCTTGAGAGCTTCCAGATCACAAGTAGTTGGGGAACAAATGGTTGCATCCCTCTGAGTTTCTGATTAACCTTTACAAAGGAGACAATCAGAGATGCATTTATTTCAGTGATTAGATGTTAAATACAGTAAGAAGTTTTTCTTCAAAGGTTTAGCTTAAGTTTCCTTGTTCTTTGTCCCTTGCTTTCAAGTCCAGACCTCTTTACTCTCTGTGTCTCCCTGCCCTGGTCTCAGTAAGCAACTTCCCAGCCAATCCTTATCTATAGGGCCCGCATTCCACTCACTCTGCAAATTACCCCTTCTGCTACATCAGGCCCTCCTGCCAAAACTACTTTTCCCACAAGTGTAACCCCCTATGCACCCTTCAAATTAGCCAACTGTGACCAGTTTAGATTGTGCAGTCCAGTTCCTGCCAATGCAGAAATGACACAGTAGTAGAAACCCATTGCATTAGGACTAAAAAACCTCTGCTTTCTTTTGTTTGTGGTGCTCCCCCATTGCTCCATCTGTGATGCACACACTTCTATAGAAGTAAATTTGCCTTGCTGAGAAAATTTATGTTTGAGTGCTATTTCTGTTGTAGCATTGAAAATTTTCTTCTAACAGCAGAGGAGTGACTTTAAATAAAATGGAAGGCAGTTTTGCCTAAGCATTCCCAGCTTGAATTTTCCCTTCAGCTTAGTGATTTGGGGGACCAAAATATTTTTGTCATAAATTACTCTCATTATCAAAACAAATGCACAAACCAAGATCATTTTGTTTTGGCTGGGTTTATAGCTTTATAGCTGTCTATGCCAAAAACTGAAATGTTAAAATATCTAGCAAAGACAAAATTCAGACAAAATGTATGCTGACAATTTTGCAGACAATTTTCTATATATTTTTCTACCAATAATTTTAAAACCATTAGTAAAGTTATGCTTAAGTCATGTGAACTTGAAAATTGCTCAGACTTATTTACTTATTTTTTAGGTGCTCTTTTACTTGTAAACAAATTTGGTAGTCACAACATATAACAATAAGTGTACATACAAATATACACATTTGTGTATACACACAAATAAATGAAAATCCAATAGCTTGGAACCTTAACTATGATATAGCAACACAAGCTTGCTCGTTTCACTTTGTTTGCCCCAATAGATAATCCAATGAAGGCTGTGAACCAAAATTACTTGTAAAGCAGTCTCCATGGCAGTTTGATTTTTAAAAGCCAAACCTCCCCAGACTCCAAAGAACACTGGGGCCAAACAGCCCCAAAGGAGAATGTCACAGGTTAACCAAGCCCCTGCTTAGAAACCACAGCACAAAACCTGGAATCTTCCAATGCTATCCCACTTTCCCATTCAACAGCAAACTCCAGATTCCAAACAATATTGGAGCCAAACACATTGCAACTCTGAGAGAAAATTCTAAGGGGTTAGTACTAGACCTCAGAACCTCTGCTAAGAGTATCCCCTTTTACGGGGTTGAGGTCCCCAGGATCCCTCAGGGAATCCCCTTATGGGGTCCAATCTTGGAGTGTCAGATGTCCCTGACCTTAGGTGGGCATGGGGTCACTTTGCATGCTTTCCCTCCAGAGCCTACCATGAGCTTGATAAGAATACCCATGAACTGTAATGAGAGGAACTGGATGCAGGGTTGGCTTTTTTGTCCTTAGCCAGTTGAGTAGGATAAAGGAAGAATTTAGCATAACAAAAGAAGGTTTAAGTTGCAAGTTTGCTCTGAGCTGCACCACAGGTAGAGATTTAAAAAAAGATTGGAAAAGATTAAAAAAAAAAAAAAAAAAAAAAAAAGAGAAATCTCCCCCTTCTGGGCAGAGCAATTATTCCCATTCATTCCTAGGACTTTGGGCAATATCCCAAAAAGACCCCAGCCCATTGCTTTCAATTTCCAAGGAGTTACTAGGAAATATCCACTGAAAGACTGGAAAGAAAAAAAGGAAAAGAAAAAGAAAAATCCCAGGTCTCTTAAGTGAACCAGGCAGCGGCATTTAGGCTCCTCCACATGGAATTCCCTTAGTTTCACTGGCCATGGCCAGAAACCTGCAGTTGTCTCTGTGTTTAGGTGCTGCCCACTAAGGGTCCCAAGTTGGAAAGAAAAAGAGAGAATGATATTCCCCTATATGGAACAGAAAGGAAAAGGAGAAAGGAGAAAAGTGAATCCCAAATTTGGGCCTACCTTCTCCTAGCTGGCTCACCAAAATATGTTACTTGTGGAGGGTGTACAGGTTCTTGGAGTCTTGAACAAATAATTGGACAAAGCAAGGAAAGAATGAAGTAACAAAGGCAGAGACTTACTGGAAATGAAAGTACACTTTAAAGTGTGGGAGCAGACCCAAGCATAAGGGCTCAAGGTCCCCTTTACAGAATTGTGGGGAGTTTAAATACCCCCTAGAGAATTTTAGTGGTTACTTGGTTTATGGCCTATGTAAATGAACAGGATGAAGTAACATTACAAAGTCATTTACTTTGCATACACCCTATAAGGAGGATAATTCCTGTCCTAGTTGAAGTGTGAATCAGCCTTATATTTCCTGCCTAAGACCCTATTTTCCTGCCTAACCTTCACTTTTTATTTTTTGATTGGCCTAGCTAAAGATTTATCAGTCTCATTAATTTATTCAATGAACTTTTTGTTACATAGATTTTTTTTAATTGATTTCTGCTCTTTGTTATTTCTTTCCCTCTGTTTCCGTTGTATTTAACATGCTCATCTTTTTCTCATTATTTATTATTATTATTCTTAGAAAGAAACCTTTAATCAGAACTTATAAACAGAAGCCATGTCTGTGTTCTCAACAGCAGTGGGATGATATGGTGGTAGATCCCTGTGCCATTACCCCCAAGACCTAGGGCTGATAAACATAGGGCAGAAGTGGTTCAGAAGGAAGGTGTAGAACAACTGACCTACGATAACACTAAGATTATTTGACCTAAGGGCAGGATTTATGAACAGTATCTGCTCTTAACCAGAGAGCAATAGATAAACTGGAAATCTTATAGGCTTTCCAGGAACCAGAGTTAATCAAAAACTAACATGGCAGACTGGCATCCAGATAGAGTTGCTTCAGCCTCCACACTCTACCCCTGTATCTGGCTTTTACAATCTCAAGTACGAGATTGTACAATGGTCCCTGAGCCTTTAGAGAGGATGCTTGATATGGTACTGCTTTAGTAGCAGTGCATTAGCAATGGAAAACAGATCAGGTCCAGTAGCATTTTAAACAGAGTATATTCACAGACTATTTAATTGTCTTTAGCTTTCAGAATGCCGTAACTTTTGTTTTCTCAGAAGATGTGAAACAATGAAAGATATATAACATTAATAATTTAAATAGTAGAAACATAATACACCCAAGGAATACCATCAGGGTTGTTTTTTTTTTTTTTTTTTTTTTTTGCCCAAACAACAGCAAAAAAGAACCCATTCTATAAGAATTCAAGCATCTGTAGGATCCTCGAGGGAAAGAGGCAACAGCAAATGTGATAAACATTTCTGAACTGTGTTTCAGTTTTCGTGCAGTAATGAGATGCCCACACAAAAGCATTCCCTTACTCACATCACTTACCACTCCTGCAATGCATTTTAGTAAAAGTTCCTCAGGGAACTGATGATAGGATCTACAAAACAGAACAATTCCTTCACATTGTATGGTCCGGTTTCAATAGTTATTTGTTTTTTCCCTTCTTGGACATTGACTACCTTCTTGATACTGTAGGTCTCAGAGGTATTTTATGTTGCAGCTGCATAATTTTCCCCTTTGTAGGTGCCTTTGAGCATAGTTACCTATGTTTACAGAGACTCACATCTGAACATGGCTCAGCCTCCAAGCTCAACTCAGATCTCTTTTATTTTTAGTAACCTTTTAACAGTCTCTAAACTAGATCAAATTACTTTTTCTTTCAGTAAAAACCATATTATGTTTTTCTAACATTTACCAAAAACACATCTTTATTTATATACTGTCTATGTAGAACAGTTTCTCCTATATCTAGTAGTGAAGCAGGAGCGGCCGCAAATAAATCTCTCAAACACCGAACTGGGAAGGAAGTGGTGATTTATTTGGCTGGGAGCTGCGGCAGGCATGAACACCTTAACCATCAAGCTCCCCGAAAATCCTAGCCCCTTTTAAAGGCTTACAATTCTAGAAATTACATGTGAAAGGATCTTGATCCACGAAGTAGGTGTCGGGTATGTGACTTAGGTGGGGGGTCTGATCCTGTTTAAGCAAAAACAATGCCTTGCTGAAAGATTCTTCCATACCATGCCTGTGATCTATAGGGGTGTGATTAAGGGTGGTACCCTGGCTGCTAGCTTTTACCTCTCCTATTGAAATGCAAGGTAGAAGGCTAGGGGGAAGTGGTTTTAGAAGCTTGAAAGGATTAGGCTCCTTCCTCAGTATTTTAATTACATTTACTAACTACTTTCTAACTTGCAGTACCCTAATTTCTAGTGAAAACCCTAGCATTGCTTAATTTAACATGACTTTAAGATTTTCAATAACTGAAGAGAATTTTGAAACTAGTTTTATTTACCAAAGATTACTAAAGTCACATTAACTAAAACATTTGAGCTAACTTCTGTTTTTCTGATAAAATATTTAAGTGCTTAATTTTCCTTTGAGCCAATTGATTAGAGCTCTTTCACACATTTTTTGTGGTGAAATATCACATACATATAACATATATAAATATATAGGCATAATAATTCACAGACAGAAGCAGATCCTATAAATTTATGACATTTCTCATTTGCCAGTTTTTGAAGTTTCTCCTCCTTTTAAGACTACTAATTTCTAGAATATCTGTTCCATGCCCTAAGCAACTGTTAGGGAAGCAACTCTAAATCTGCATGTCCAAAGATAAACCTCAGACAAAGCAAGTTAGAAAATTTACATCTCAAAGTTACAGAACATAGATATAAACAAAGCATGGTTTGTTACATAAACTTTAAGCCATTGTCTTCCCCATCCTTAAAGTTCCTAGTAGTGTAAGTGCAGAGACAGAGAGATGCCCTTAGAAATGGGAGACTTTCTTTAAAGATGTAATTTTTCACTCCCACCAACAGTGCAAAAGTGTTCCTATTTCTCCACATCCTCTCCAGCATCTGTTGTCTCCAGATTTTTTAATGATCGCCATTCTAACCGGCGTGAGATGGTATCTCAGTGTAGTTTTGATTTGCATTTCTCTGATGACCAGTGATGATGAGCATTTTTTCATATGTTTGTTGGCCTCACATATGTCTTCTTTTGAGAAGTGTCTGTTCATATCCTTTGCCCACTTTTGAATGGGCTTGTTAGTTTTTTTCTTGTAAATCTGCTTTAGTTCTTTGTAAATTTTGGATATCAGCCCTTTGTCAGATGGGTAAACTGCAAAAATTTTTTCCCAATCTGTTGGTTGCCGATTCACTCTAATGATTGTTTCTTTTGCTGTGCAGAAGCTGTGGAGTTTGATTAGGTCCCATTTGTCTATTTTGGCTTTTGTTGTCAATGCTTTTGGCGTTTTGGTCATGAAGTCCTTGCCTACACCTATGTCCTGAATGGTTTTGCCTAGATTTTCTTCTAGGGTTTTTATGGTGTTAGGTCTTATGTTTAAGTCTTTAATCCATCTGGAGTTATAAATTAGTTCAACCATTGTGGAAGACAGTGTGGCGATTCCTCAAGGACCTAGAAATAGAAATTCCATTTGACCCAGCAATCCCATTACTGGGTATATATCCAAAGGATTACAAATCGTTCTACTATAAGGACACGTGTACACGAATGTTCATTGCAGCACTGTTTACAATAGCAAAGACCTGGAACCAACCCAAATGCCCATCGACGATAGACTGGATAGGGAAAATGTGGCACATATACACCATGGAATATTATGCAGCCATCAAAAAGGATGAGTTTGGGTCCTTTGTAGGGACATGGATGAACCTGGAAACCATCATTCTCAGCAAACTGACAGAAGAGCAGAAGATCAAACACCGCATGTTCTCACTCATAGGCGGGTGTTAAACAACGAGAACACATGGACACAGGGAGGGGAGCACTACACACTGGGGTCAGTTGGGGGGAAATAGGGGAGGGACGGTGGGGGGTGGGAAGCTGGGGAGAGATAGCAAGGGGAGAAATGCCAGATGTAGGTGATGGGGAGGAAGGCAGCAAATCACACTGCCACGTGTGTTCCTATGCAACAATTTTGCATGTTCTTCACATGTACCCCAAAACCTAAAATGCAATAAAATAAATAAATGGGAAAAAAAAAAAAAGATGTAATTTTTTTTACAAACAGTTTCAAAGAATGATTTAGTTTGATAGGTGGTCTTTTTAACTTGGTGTTTTCCTTAATTAGAGTACTGGCTTTAGGGGAGAGCACTTTAAGGAAGAGTACTAAGAAAGCATGCAGTTTTAGGGCCAAAACATGCAAAAAGCCAAATAGCCCCCTGTAGTAATAACCACTTATAAACAACACTGTAGCTCTCATGACTACAAGCCACTATACAGGAGGGTTAATTCCTCTCACAATACCAAGCAATCTCTCATAGCTCTGAAAAGCCAAAGCAATCAAGTAACAAAATAACAAAGAGAGCAGAGCCTTAGACCTAAGAGGAATCTGTCTAGTACAATGCTTGGGATTCTCTGAGGAAAAATGTGTTTCTCCAAATAGCAGAGTCTTTGGCAGCTTTTTGTTTTTCCTATGGGATCCCAGGCTGTCAGAAATTTCATTTTTCAAGGTCTCTTTTGGCATCAAGTTGTTACAGGTAGTTACACAGGCATAAACAGGGCAGGAGAGGATTCTCCCTCACCCACCAGAAATGTCAGGTGATTATCAGTTATCATTTGACATATATCACATTGCTTCTCTAAAAATCATAATGTGGCAGCTGGTGCCAAGGAGAGACAATCTCCTGATGGTCCACAGCTGCCACATTAAAGGTTAATTAAATGTAGGCAAAAGAGAGAGGCAACTTCCTGGGCATGTTCATTAAGACACAAAATGGCAAGAATATGACCTTCTGGTGATATACCACTGGAAAGGGAAGAAAGCCTCAAATGGGCATGCATACAGCTTCCTAAACACACTGCTTGCTCACTTCCCAAGCCTAAGAAGGGCACTCTGCATGCAGGCAGCCCACGCTAAGCACAGAATCATGGGAAAGTGGTACAAGATGCCAGGAGTGGGTCAGCATATAAAGTCATAGGATCAAGGTTAAATGCTGCACTTCACCTTCACAATGCCAGCTTGGGTGTCTTCCAAGTGTACCTTGCTTTCCTTCCTGTTCTAAAGCTTTTTAAGAAATGTTTACTCCTACTCTGAAACTTGCCTCAGTCTCTGTGATTTTCTGCCTTGTGCCTCTCAGTGAAATTCTTTTTTCTGAGGAGGCAAGAATTGAGGTTGCTGCAGACACATACGGATTCGCCACCAGAAACTTGGAGACCTTTTGAGGGACTGTGTTAAGGAAAAAAAAAACTTCTCAAGTCCACAAGGGGCATGATTTCAAAGGCAGGAGCTTCCCAGCACCAGACCTCCATCCATGCCCCCATCTGAGAACCTAGAGTTCTTTGTCTTACTTTCCCATGCACGGAATAGGTAGAGGAATCCAGATGGGCCTCTTTGTCCAAAAAGGCCAAGGAAAGCTCTGGGAGGAGAGGGCTTTGTCACAGGCCAAGCAGCCAATCTGGTGTCAAAGAGCAATCACTCCAGAGGAAGTTTAAAAGAACTCCTCTCATTAGACAAGAACATTAATGGGGTGGGAATAACTCCAGGTTTAAAACCCCAATGCTCCTTACCGATACGGATTCCTCACTTGGATCCCCAACCATGGCAATGTTGGAGCTCTCTCTCTCTTTTCTCTCTCTCTCTCTCTCTCTCTGCCTAAAAAATTGCTCCCTGCTAAAATCTTTTGGTCCACAATATTTATTTGAATAGTAAGCTTACCATGCCTCCGGGCCCTTTTCCCCATTCCTGGGGTAAGGGAGGCCAAGGACCTGGGCACATCAGAGTGGGGATCTGGGAGCATCTTTGGGATGCCCTGCTCCCTCCCTGACTTACACTTTCACACCTAACAAAGAGTGGTAAGAGGAAGGAGGGGAAGACAGAAGCAAATGGAGAAACAGATTTAAGATTCAGTTGACTGAGATGTTTTACAGAAAAAGAAAAGGAGTCCTAAAAGAATACCTATGTATACATGAATAGCTCAAATAGTAGTTTTAACAAAGTCAACTTTTGACTCTAGAGTTTTTTAAGCATAACATTTTCCTAGTTGTAATTCCTACTCAAGAAATTTTATGCTGCTTCTGCTGCTACCTGGGCTCCAACACCATCCAAGCAGCCAACAGAAGCAGCTATCCACTGCAGCAGCTGCTGGCTGCCATTCTTACCACATGTGCTGTCTCTCAGCTAACAATCACTGCGAACTAGAGTAAAGGTGACTCTAAACACTTCACATTTTCAGGGCATCTCCATACTCACCCACAAGCATTCAAAAGTGGTTGCCACCTGAGATTTTGCCTAAAAATGCCACAGTTGTTGTGCATTTCTTGGTCTCTCAGTTTCTGGCTAGCTTGCCATGTTTCATAGTTGGTGGGTCTATGGAATCATGCTTCAGGGCCCGAGGAAGCTGAGAAGGCAAAAAAAAAAAAAAAAAAGAGGGTGATAAATCCAGTTTCTTAGAAAGGAACGTTTAATAGAGACTTAAGAAGTGATGTGTGTTTTGGTCAGTGGTGAGATGAGATGGTAGATTTTTGGCTTATTCCTATTTTTTATGTTGGAAGATTTATGTAGTGATTTGAGATCTTTCCTATTACTTAATGTAGGCATTTAATTTTATAAAAATCCCAATAATTGCTAATTTAGTTGCATCTCATACATGTTGCTTTTTTTCTTTTGTGTTGTGTTTTTCTTTTTCACCAAGTACAAAGTAAAATCAATTTCCTGGGAAATATTATCCTTGATCTAGTTATTATTTAGAACTATATTGCTTAATTTCCAAGTACTCAGGAAATTTCTAGATATCTCTCTATTATTGGTTTCTAATTTAACTCCATGTGAACGGAGTATAAATTCAGTTATTAAAAATTTGTTGCAGCCAGTTATGGTGGCTGACATGGTTTTATTGTGTCCCCATGCAAATCTCATCTTGAATATAGCTACTGCAATTGCCACTAGTCATGGGAAAAACCTGGTAGGAGGTAATTAAATCATGGGAGAGGGTCTTTCCTGTCTTGCTCTCATGATAGTGAATAAATCTCACAAAATCTGATGATTTTAAAAATGGGAGTTTCCCTGCACAGGCTCTCACTTTGCCTGCTGCCATCCATGTAAGACATGACTTGCTCTTCCTTGCCTTCTGCCCTGATTGTGAGGCTTCCCCAGTCAAATGAAACTGTGAGTCCATTAAACCTCTTTTTTTGGTAAATTGCCCAGTTTTGAGTATATCTTTATCAGCAACAAGAGAATTGACTAATATAGTGGCTCAAGCTTATAATCCCAGCACTTTTGAAGGCTGAGGCAGGAGGATCACTTAAGCTCAGTAGTTCAAGATCAGCATGGGTAACATAATGAAACCCCATCTCCACAAAAAATACAAAACTGATCCAGGCATGGTAGTCCACATCTGTAGTCCCAGTAACTCAAGAGGCTGAAAGAGGATGATTGCTTAGGCCCAGGAGGTGAAGGCTGTAGTAAGCCATAGTTGTACCACTGCACTCCAGCCTGAGTGACAGAGTGAAACCCTGTCTCAAAAAAATTTAAAAACAAAAACTTATTGTTTTGAATCAGCTACAGTATTAGTGAATATTCAATGTGCCTATAAAAAGAAAGTCTCTTTCTTTTTTACTGGTTTTCTATCTTACTGTTTTCAAGATAAATTGTCTTAAAAATGCCTGTTGGGTAAAGTTGTCTATTAGCATTTGAACTGCTGTATGTCCTATATATTCTTACTGATTTATCTGTTTACTCATTCTATTAAATACTGAAAAAAGAGTAGTAAAGTTTCAAAAAGTAATTGTAAATTTTCCTATTTTTTTATTTGATTTTTGATTTATGAATTTTAAAGTTTTGTTGTGTGACATATAAATAGTTTACATTATATTTGTATTGACTATTAGTCTTTTAATATTGATATGGTTGTATTTTTATCTACCATTGAGTTGATTTCTATTTGTCTTGCCTCTTTTACTCTTAATCTACACTCTCCGCCATTTTGCGTTATCAGTTTTTAATGAGCTCATTCTATCTCCAATGTTAAATTATTTTTAGGTTTTTTATTCACATATTTGTATACATTTTAAAATATATGTTTTTAACTTACCATAGAGAACTATGAAATGATACTATACCACTTCTTGCAGATTGTTTGAATCTTATAACATACTAATTTTTTTCTACCCTTTAAGCTGTTTTTAATAAAATTTAATGATGTATATGTAATACAAAACTCAGTACATAGTTACTCTCTTTGCTTTAGTCAGCTCATTATTTTTAAAATCAATTAAAAATAAGGAGATTCTGTGTTTAATATGTGCCTTCATCTTTACCATATCCACATCTCTTTATTTCTTTTGTAAATTCAAATTAACAAAAAATCATATTCCTTCTGCCAAAAGAAATTTTCACTTTACTGATCATATGATTATTTACCTAGAAACTCAGTCATGTTCAATTTGCTGCTAAATCCAGTGAAGGATTGTTGTATGTATTTTTTCCAGGAGTTCCAAATAACTTTTTAAACATATTTTTTCATGTCTCTGCTGAAATTCCCCATTCTTCCTTCTAGTCTTGCATGTTTTCTACCATTGATAGTATGCGTTAGTTTCCTAGGACTGCTGTAACAAATCACCACAAACTAGGTGGCCTAAAACAACAGAAATTTAATCTCTTACGGCTTTGGAAACTAGAAGCAGGAGATCTAGGTGTCAGCAAGGACACACTTCCTCTAAAGACTCTAGGGAAAATGTTTTCTTGTTTATTCTAACTTTTGGTGGTTGCCAACAATCGTAGTTATTCTGGTGTATAGATACATCCCTCCAAGTTCTGCTTCCATTTTCACACGGCCTTCTCTGTTGTGCATCTGTATCTGTGTGTTTGTGTCTTCTTTTATGCCTTTAAGGACACCATTCATATTGGATTTAATGCCAACACTAATCCAGTATGATCTCATTTTACCTTATCTAATTATATCTGCAAGACCCTGTTTCTGAATAAGGATATAGTCACAGAACTCCAACGTATAATTTGTGAGGACACAATTCAGCCCATAGCACACTAGAAACTTTAACCTAGTTTTAAACATTATTTCAAACTTTAACCTAGTTTTAACATTATTTTAAAGTTGCTGTAGAATAATTCCACTACCTATGTCATCTTTGAGTTTATGTTTTGAAAACATATAATTTTTGTTCTTGTTTACATACGTTGGTATTTTTGATTAGCTAGAAGGTTTTGTGTTTAAAAAAAAAAGTAGATACTGAGACATTTCCAACTGGAAATGGGCATTTTTCTTTCTTACCCAGTCATTGGTGTATGTATCATATTGGGTCAGTCTAACCACCAGTCGAGTTGAGTTTAGGTGTTATTTTTGCTATTGCAATTTATTTTTCCCACATAGTTCACATTTCTCCAGTGATAGATTTTGTTACTTGTTATTCAGTGCTAGGCTAATGGTGCAGGCAGGAAAGATTTCTCAATCTTCTTTGTCCACCCTCTATTGAGGTAAGACCTGAGCTTCTGGGTTTAAGATTGAGACTTTTCAACTCCTTCATCCATTTTCTCATTATGGCCAATACAACCTCATGTCTGTGGGTGATCTTGAGCATGAGAAAGTTTCTTACTCATCTCCCAGTTACAGGTGGCTTTCACTTTTACCCTTCTTTTGAAAAATATAATAATCATCAGCAACAGTTATAGCCCTGGTCTTCACTTGGTTCCTTGAGATAAAGAGATTTTTCTGACCTTGAGAAGGCAGAATGCTCTGTGTTTACTTCTCTAAAAGTGACGTTAGGTATCAAAACTTTTGATGCCCTTTCTTTAGTGGTGTAAAGTCTTCTTTTGAATGTGTGAGAGAAGAGTTTTAGGAAGTGGGTGGTGTTTGGGTGTCTCTCGCAACAGCAGCTGACACATTTCATAGGGTTGTGCCGTTGAGAACAGCTCCTTTGGGCCTTGGTCTAACCCCTGTGCTTCTCTGTGAGTACCCAAAAAAGAGTTACTTCTGAGGAAGTGTGCACTCTCATTTCTGGACTTGTCATTATATTAAATTGGTGTGCTATTCCACACTTGGCCTTTAGAAATTTGTAATAAATTCTTTTCCTCTTCTATGGGGATTTATTCTTACCCTCTTCTGTGGGGACTGCTTCTTCCTCCCATGTTTGGTAAAAGTGAAACAGTTCATATGTCTGCTCTTCTTGGAAGCACTTGCTACTCTTTGAAATTCAGTCCCCGTTTGTTGCCTTGTGACCTCAGCTCTTGGATAGGGTCAAAACAAATTTTGCTTTTGTAAATTATCTGGCTTTTCTCATTCTTAGCATGAAAGCAACATTCTTTTGGATCTTTCTACCTCCTAATCACATACAGAACTCGCAGTCATTTTTAGGTCTATGTTGCAATTCAAAGCAAATATGAATCTCATATTTGATTTTTTAAATTGTTTCACCACACTGGAATAAAAATGCTTTGAAGGCAGGGATTTGTGTTATTTTTATTTATTACTGTAGTACTTAGAACACTTACATGGGAGTCTGCCACAAAGTTGCTTCTCAATTAGTGTTATTGAATGAATGAATATTTAATAACATACAGTTCAAAACATAAGTATGTTTTCACAGTATATACTAAAAAATATTTAATATAAGTAATATTGTCCCCATATTTTAGAAGAAAAAATGATTTCCAAAGATATTAAATATATTGACCTGCATAACATAGTTTTACTTGGCTAACAGAGAGTCAAAGTAGTGTCATAGGAGAACAAGAATATTTGTGGAGGCAAAAATAGGCTTAAATTCTGACTTCTCTATGGACTATATTTGAGCAAATCACCTACATTTTCTCATCTCAGTATTCTTCCCTTCTACTAGGGTTAATACTTTCTCATTTAAAATGTCATATTAAAGAATTAATGGAATCATTATTTAAAGCAACTGCCACACGGTAGGCACTAAATAAATATAATTTCAATTATTTTTAATATTAGCATTATTTTTGTATTATTTTTCTTATTATCTGGATCTTGATTTTGTTTTTTCTGATGCAAAATTTTGGACAGGCTTTATTATGCTCCATCTATTGAGATAATCATGACATTTTTGTTTTTAGTTTTGTTTATGTGATGAAGGACTTTAATTAATTTACATACGTTGAATCAACCTTGCATCCCAGAGATAAAGCTTACTTGATCATGGTCAAATAGCTTTTTGATGTGCTGCTGAATTCAGCTTGCCAGATTTTTGTTGAGAATGTTTGTGTGTCAGTGTTCATCAAGGATATTGGCCTGAAGTTTTCTGTTTTGGTTGTATCACTGCCAGATTCTGGTATCAGGATGATGCTGGCATCATAGGATAAGTTAGCAAGAAATCCTTCCTCCTCAATTTTTTCAAATAGTTCTGGCAGGAATGGTACAATTTCTTCTTTATACATATGATAAAATTCAGCTGTGAATCCCTCTGGTCCTGGGCTTTTTTTGGTTGATAATATTTATATTATGATTTAATTTTGGAACTCATTATTAGTCTGTTCAGTGATTTAATTTCTTCCTGGTTCAGTCTTGGGAGATTATATTATTCCAGGAATTTATTAATTTCTTCTAGATTTTCTAGTTTGTATGCATAGAGATGTTCCTAGTAGTCTGTAAGGAGTTTTTTGTCTTTCTGTGGGATCAGTGGTAACATCCCTTTGTCATTTCTAATTATATTTACTTGAATCTTCCTTTTTTTATCTTTATTGGCATTGATGCTATCTTTCTGGCATTTTGTTATAATTAGAATACATGTATTTTAAATTTTGATTGTAATCTGCCCATCACTTTCCAAATGAAAAAAAAAAGTGGTTAAACTTCAAAATTTTAAATATGACAGACCCATGAAAAACAAAATATGCAATTATGAAGATTTTTAGTTTAACTCTCAATGAATAATTTTAAGAAAAAAGGTTTCTAAATAAAAGTTTTTATAGAAATAATCTATAAAACATAAATACAATTGAGGGTGTCAGGGATGATAATGATGTGATATATGAATATATTAGGATGAATGTTCTAGGCTATCTTACTTGGGTCTTTATAATCAAGAATGGGAGTGTGGAAATGATTTACACATAATAATAGATTTATGTATTTTAAATTTATTTCTCACAGCAGAATGGAGTAGTGTAAGAGTAGAGTCATAAATACATCATTCAAATTCAAAATGTTCTATTGTTGTATGTTGTTTGAGACACAGGGCTCGTGTCTGTCCAGGGAGTGGAATGACAGCCAAAGGGGTTGATGGGAAAAAAAGCACTATCATGAAAGTCGCAATAGCAACTCAGCTACTAATGCAATAGAGATCACACTGACTCAAGAATGAAACCAACATTCTGTGTTTTAAGGATATATATTCTGAATTCCTTAAGCAAACTGCCTGACACATATCATTGTATCCATTTTTGGAAGAAATAGTAGATACCTTTGTGGAATTTTAAGAAAACAAATTATTTTTCTCTCGGTGCAAATTTCATGATAAAGACAAGAAATTTTGAATGAACGTATCTTGATGATGAAATACATTTTTCGTATTAAAAATATAATTTTGCAGGGCTTTACTTTGTGTCTTTAAGGGAAATAGCCTGAAGCATTATGTTCTAACATACTGGTTAACATCTATTTTTCAAAGTCCATTAATCAAATAAACTCAGGCTGAAAATTAGTGTTTTATTTCCTCTTTAAAAAAATTTAGAGATAACTGGGGCTTTTTTGAAAGCTAGAAAGGCATTATAGCTGGAAATAATCTTAATATCATGAAGAAGAACATTTAATTCATAGTTGAAAAATCTAAGGCCTAAATTAAAAAATGCTATAACCAAAGTCACATAATGATTACCTTCATTGGTTAGGTATTATCGTATTGTCTAGACTGCCAAATAATTGTGCTTTAAATTGTAGCTCAAAAACTTTTCAGCAAATTTTTCACAAATGACATTGCTACATTGATTGTGTAGCAATAAAAACATTATTTCATCTGGTAGTTTAGAACTTCGACTAATTACTTTTTATGTTTTCAGATAACTTAATGACTTACATGTTATTTTTCTACAATATATGATTGATTTTTAAAATATTAAATATCTTCCTATTACCAAAGTCCTATAAAATAATGGAAAAATGCACAAATATTTATAAAATAGTGTATATAAAATCCATAAATTGGAGATAAAATAAAGATTAATGCCACTATTCAGAAGAAAACAAAGTTTACATGAAGAACAAATAACATTGATGTTCAATGAAACCCAATTTTAATAAGACATACACTTTCCTCAAGGAACTCATTATCAAGTAGTGATGCAGACACTAAGAAATTCATTACATATATATATATATATGTATATATATAATGTAATATATATGTATATATATATAATGTAATATATATAATGTAATATATATATATATAATGTAATATATATATAAAATGGAAGTAATAGAATAATATAAATAAAAGACTTTTTTGAGCAGCAGTTTGTGCAGTTGAGAAGAAAACATGATGTGAATGGCATGCTTTAAAACTGCTGTATAAGATACTTAAGATAGGGCTTTCTGAAGAAATGCTGCAATTAGTAACAAACTGTACATAGAATGACATCATTATTACCGAGGATGTCTACTATCAGTCTGGAACCTAATTAAGAAATGGCTTTGACTCCAAATGATATGAATAGAAGTCTTTCCAATAGAGAGACAATATCGATGTAAAATATTTAAAGAACTCTCAAAACTCAGTAGTACAAAAAAAATGACAATTAATCTAATAAAAAGAAGCTCAATATTGTTAACAATTACAAAAACAAAAAATAAAACTGCAATGGAAATTCACTATATATCTATTAGAACTGCTAAAATGGTGGGGAAGGGGTCCTGTCAAAGCTGTTCTTGGGGTTATGGAAATGCGGACATGGCACCAGTAACTGAAGCAGTCTCCACTAAGCCCAAGGAATGGACTGGTGAAGGAGTCATCTCTTGCTCCCATCTCCCCTCCTTGTGCTGCATATCCATGCTCTGAGTAAGAGTCTCTCTGCCAACCCTTACTCTTAAAGACTGTTAACTGGATTGGTGCCTGAATTAAACTATGAAACAAAAATAAATGCCTTAAACATACGAAGCCCATGAAACCCAACACAAGAAATAATCTACAACTAAGGAACCCATACAGAGCCTTGTCCCCTTGAAAGCACACAGAAACAAAGATAATCTACTACACACACCATACACCCACCACAGTCAAACTCTCAAGGAAAAAAGAATATAACAACAAGAAGCCCCATTTAAACAAGAGCAATTTCACAAAAAGAAAAACAAAACAAAAAACACACAAAAAAATCAGTGCCCTCTGGTGAGACAAAATCAGTGCAAGAACTTCAGCAATTCAAAAAGCCAGTGTTTCTTATCTTCAAATAATTGCACTAATCTCCCAGCAAGGGACACTAATCAGATTGAAAATTCTGAAATGACAGACATAGAATTCATCTGGGTGGCAAGAAAAAATGAAATTCAAGAGAGAATTGAAATTCAATACAAGGAAGACAGAAAAATGCTCCAAGACATGAAAGATGACACAGTCGTATTAAAAGAAAAAACAAATTGAACTTACAGAATTAAAAATTCACTACAGAAATTTCAAAATACAGCTGGAAGCCTTAACAACAATAGACAAGATCAAGCTGAGGAAATAATTTCAGAGCTTGAAAACTGGTCTTTTGAATCAATCCAGTCAGACAAAAAGAAAAAAAAAATGAAAAAATCAACAGACTCTAGAAAATATGGTATTATGTAAATAAACAAAACTTATTAATCACTAACATTTCTGAGAGAGAGGAGAGAGTAGGCAAATAGGAAAACATATAGAAAGATATAATCCACAAAATTTTCCTAATCTTTCTAGAGCAGTTGACACAGAAATTCAAGAAATTTAGAGAACGCCTGCTTGATACTATGCAAGATGACCATTATCAAAATACATAGTCATCAGACTTTCTAAGGTCAAATAAAAGAAAAAATCTTAAAGGCAGCTGGACAAAAGGGTCATATCACTTACACATGGATTCCATCAGGTAAACAGTGGACCTACCAGCAGAAATTGTACAAGTCAGAATAGATTAGAACCTATTTTTAGCACTCTAAAAGAAAATAAATTCTAACCAAGAACTTCATATCCCACCAAACTAAGCTTCATAAGGGAAAGAGCAATAAAACATTTTCTGGGCACACAATTGCTAAGAGATTTCTTTGACAGTGGAGTAACCTTACAAGATATGATTAAGGGATTTCTGAACATGAAAATCAAAGAACAATACCTTCTATTACAAAAGCACACATAAGTACAGAGGACCCAGACTGTATAAAGGAACTACACAATCAAGATTACAAAGCAACTAGCTAACGACCCAACAAAATAATCAAAACTTCACATATTAATATTAACTTTGAAAGTAAAGAGTCTAAACATCCCACTTAACAGGCATAGAGTGGCAAATTCAATAAAAAACAAGACTGAAACTTCTGCTGTTTTCAAGTGACCCATGTAACATGTAAAGACACACATAAGATCATGGTACAGGATAGAGTCAGATCTATCAGGCAAATGGAAAACAAAAAAGAGCAAGGATAGCTATTCTTATATCAGATAAAACACACTTTAAACCATCAAGAGTAAAAATGGACAAAGAAGGGCATAATGAAAAAGCGTTCAATTCATCAAGAAGACGTAGCAATCCTACATATTTATGCACCCAACATTGGAGCAAACAGAGTCATAAAATAAGTACTTCTAGACCTATGAAAAGACTTTGAAAGACACCATAATTGTCGGGGATTTCACAATCTTATTGGAGGCATTAGACCAATCATTAAAGCAGAAAACTAACAAAAAATTCTAGTCTCAAAGTTGTCACTTGACCAATTTGACCTAATGGACATCTACAGAATAATCCATCCAACAACCACAGGAAATACGTTCTTCTCACATTCACACAGAACACACTCTAAGATCAACCACATGCATAACCATAAAGCAAGTCTCAATGAATTAAAAAATATCAAAATCATACAAAGTGTATTCTTAGACCAAAGGGAAATAAAATATAAATCAATAACAAGTGGATGTCTCAAAACCACACCCAGACAATTACATGAACCGTAAACAACTTGCTCCTGAGTTACTTTTGGAAAAACAACTAAATTAAGGCAGAAATCAAAGCAACATCCTTTGAAATAAAAAAGAAACAAAGCATAACAAAATTCCTGAAATGCAAGAAAATCAGCGTTAAGAGGAAAGTTTATAGTGCTTAACACCTGCATCAAGAAGATAGATCCCAAATAAACAATCTAACATTGCACCCAGAGGAACTAGAAAAATAACAAATTAATTCCAAAGATAGCACAAAAATGACAAATAATATCAGAGCAGAAATGAGTGAAATTAAGACCCCAAAGTCCATAGAAAGAATCAATGAAACACAAAGCAGTTTATTTGAAAGGAAAACCAAGAGTAATAGATTGCTAGCTAAATCAATAAAGAAAAAAAAGAAAGATGATCCAAATAAATACAACCAGAAATGACAAAGATATTCTAACAAATCCCACAGACATGCAGACTATCCTCAGATACTATTATGAACATTTCTATGAACACAAACTTGAAAATTTAGAAGAAATAAATTCCTGGAATTACACATCTTCCAAGATTGAATCAGGAAGAAACTGAAATTCTAAACAGACCAATAATTAGTTACAAAATTGAATCAGTAATAAAAACCCTACCAACCAAAGAAAAGCTCCAGACCAGAAGAATTCACAGCCAAATTCTACAAGACATATGAAGAAGAATTCTACTGAAACTATTTCAGAAAATTAAAGAGAAGAGACTCTTCTCTAACGCATTCTACAAAGCCAATATCAGCCTGATACCAAAACCTGGTAAAGACACAATGACAAAAGAAAACTACAGGAAAATATTCCAGATGAGCATAGACTCAAAAATTCTCAACCATATAGTAGCAAACAGAATCTAGCAGTACATCAAAAACTGATTGAACCCAGTCAAGTAGACTTTTCCTGGGACACAACGTTGGCTCAAAATATGCAAATCAATGAATGTAATTCACCACAAAACTAGAAATAAGGGCAAAAACCATATGATTATCTCAATAGACTCAGGAAAAGCTTTCAGTAAAATCTAGTATCCCCTTATAATAAAAACCCTCAACAAACTAGTCATTGAAGTAGCATATCTCAAAATGATAAAAGCCTCTATGGCAGACCCACAGCCAACATCATACCAAATGGGCAAAAGCTGGAAGCATTCCCCTAAGAACTGGAACAAGACAAGAATGCCCACTCTCACTGCCCCTATTCAAGATAGGACAAGAAGCCCTAGCCAGAGCAATTAGGCAAGAGAAATAAATGAAAGGCATTGAAGTAGAAAAAGAATAAGTCTAATTGTCTCCCTTCACTGATAATAAGATTATATTCCTAGAAACCTCTAATGACTTCATCAAAAGACCCCTAGACCTGATAAACAATTTCAGTAAAGTTTCAGGACAAAAGCAACATACAAAATCAGTAGCATTCCTATATATCAATAATAGCATGCAAGTTGAGAGCCAAATCAAGAACACAATCCCATCTACAACAGTCACGGCAATAAAATGTAATACCTAGGAACATATCTAACCAAGGAGATGAAAGAGCTCTACAAATAGAGCTACAAAACATGGTCGAAGGAAATCAGTGATGACACGAACAAATGAAAAAAATTTCAGCCTCATGGATTGTAAAAATCAATATCATTAAAATGTTCTTACTGCCCAAAGCAATCTACATTTTCAATATCATTTCAATATCAAACTACCAATGCCATTCTTCACAGAACTAGAAAAAAATATTCTAAAATTTATTTGAAGCCAAAGAAGAGCCCAAATGGCCAAAGCAATCCTAAGCAAAAAGAACAAAGTCCAAGGCTTTATATTACTTAACTTGGAGCTATACTAAAGGGCTGTAGTAACCAAATAGCACGGTACTAGTACAAAAACAGACACCAAGATCAATGTAACAGGATACAGAATGCAGAAATAAAGTCACACACTTACCACAAACTGATCTTCAAAAAAGTCGACAAAAATAAGCAATGTGGAAAGAATTTCTTATTTAATAAATGGTGCTGGAGTAACTGGCTAACCTTATGCAGGAGAATGAAATCAGACTCCTTGCCATCATCATAAACAAAAGTTAAATCAAGATGAGTTAAAGACTTCAATGTAAGGCCTCAAACTATAAAAATCCTAGAAGAAAACCTAGGAAATACCCCTCTGGCCTTCTGCCTTGGCAAAGAATTTATGACTATGTCCTTAAAAAAGCAATTGCAAACACAAACAAACAAAAAATGACAAGTGGAACCTAATTAAACTAAAGAGATTCTGAACAGCAAAAGAAGCTATCAATAGAGTAAACAGAAAAAAACAGAGTGGGAGAAATATTCACAAACTATATATCTGATAAAGGTCTAATACCCAGAATCTATAAGAAACTTAAACAAATCAACAAACAAAAAACAAATAACCCCATTAAACAGTGGGCACAAGGCATGAATAGACACTTCTTGAAAGAAGACATTTAAGTGGCCAACAGACATATGAACAAATGCTCATCATCACTAGTCATCAGAAAAATTCAAATCAAAACCAGAATGAGACACCATGCCGCATCCGTTGGAATTGCTATTACTAAAAAGTCTAAAAACAACAGATGTTGCCAAGGCTGCAGAGAAAATGGAAACCTTATACAGTGTTGGTAATAATGTAAGTTAGCTCAGTCACTGTAGAAAGCAGTTTGAAAATTTTTTAAAGAATTAAAAATGGAACTACTATTTACCCAGCCATCCCATTATTTAGTGTATATATACCTAAGGATAAATAACTTTTTTCTATCAAAAAGACCCATAAATTGTCATGCTCATCATGTCTTCTCTTCAAAACAGCAAAGACATGAATCAACCTAAATGTCCATTAACAGTGGATTGAATAAGGAAAATGTGTTACATAAACACCATGAAATACTACATAGCCATAAAAAAGAATGAAATTACATCATTTGTAGTAACATTGATGCAACTGAAGGTTATTATCCTAAGGGTATGGTTTGACTTTGAAAGGCAGCATGAGGAAACATTTTCTGGTGATGTAATACTTCTGTATCCTGATTGTAATGGTGGTTACAAAATCTCTATATAACTTATATTCATAGAAGTATATACCAAAAATATCCATTTAACTGTATATCAATTTAATAATAACAAGAAATGATATTATTATAATAATGCACCACTAATTCAATGACTATATTGGAAATATGTGCACTCCAAGTGCTGGAGATAATATACAGAGAGTGGAATGCTTCTATTTTCTGATAAAAATATAAATGAGGTAAATCATTTTGGAAAACAGTGCTTCATCTTTTTTTTCTTTTTTTGTCAGACAGGGTCTTACTCTGTCACCCAGGATGGAGTGCAGTGCTGCTACCATGATGATGGCTCACTGCAACCTTGAGCTCCCCAGACTTAGGTGATCTCCCCGCCTCAGTCTCCTGAGTAATAGAGAATACAGGTGTAATCCACCAGACCTGGCTAATTTTTGTATCTTTTGTAGAGACGAAGTTTCGCCATGTTGCCCAGGCTGGTTTCTAACTCCTGGACTCAAGTGATTTGACTGCCTCAGCCTCCCAAATTGCTAGGATTACAGCATGAGGCATCACTTCCGGCCTTATATCTATTTAAAGTAAACATAAGCCAACACTATGACCCAGTATTTTACTCCTAGATTATGTAATCAAGAATGTGTATTGCAATCAAAAGGATATGTTAGAGTGTTCATAGCAGCTTCTCATAAAAACAAAAATGTGGAAGCATCTTTAAAAATTAGTACATAAAAAATGTTTAAATGAAGTGCAATATATTTACATAATAGAGTGCTAGGTAAAAATAAAAATAAACAAGCTATTGTTAACACACAACATTGCTGAACCTCACACTTATTATGTTGAATGAAATAACACAAACACTAAGAGAACATTTATATAATTCACTATGTATCGCAATGACAGAAAACACTAATATCTGATAATAAAAATGAGAATAGGAATTACCTCTAGAAGGTACTGGGTGAGGTGGAACAGGAGGAGTTATTTTCTGTGAGTAGTGGTTAAATTGTTACAAACGTGTATAAATTTCATTGAGTTTTATGTTTAAGATTTTTATACTTTACTATACATATGCTATATTCATTTTTAAAATAATACTTTTTAAAAAGTAGAGAAAAGGAAATAATTGTTTAAAGAAAAAAAACAGGGTAAAAACTTAAAAATCTTTCAGGTATCCCTTTCTATAGAATTCCTGTTATCTAAATGCTGATGCTAAAGTAGATAAACTTGGTAAGTCTCCTTCTGCTTTGAAAATATAATTTTTCTGGCTTATCTTTGTATGCTATTTATTCCACATAGATATTTAATTATTCCACAACCTCAGTTATTAGTCACATGAATATATAAACAAGTATGCCAATCAATTTAGTACTAAGCAACCTTCCTGAGCAACTAGAATCCTGAATACAGTTTGCACAATTCCTGTGTTGCATCTGACAACCTGCAGAGTAATCAGATAGTTGTTTGTATAGTTCAGGCATGTGTAACTCAAATGGGCACTTTATCATTGTATTTCATTTCATCCTCTTGATTTATTCAACACAGCAATCCCAGTTATCTGGTAGTAATGGACCTAAAAGAGGAAAATAGAATGATTAAGGGAACATCTTACTCTTTATCTGGTAAATCCCGTGATTGTAACTCACTATTACCACCAGCTCCTTCTAAGATCTCTGTTGTTGTATTGTAGGGTCCAAGCCAGGGACAATATAACCTTTTCTTTTTGGTTCCTCTTCTAAGAGGCACTAAAGTGAGATCTGAAATGTGGAGGGAAGACACCATAATTCTGTTTAGTAATTTGCAGGCATATACGTGATCAGAAGGCTCAGGCAGGGAGCAAAGAAGTTTCTAAAGCAATGGCTGAGAATCAGCAATTTTGGTGTTTAAAGAAACATGGACACTGACATCTGTGACCTTTGTGCCCACAAAGTTACCTAGAGCCAAAGTAGGAACACCTCACCTAAGTAAGGAACATATTCCTAGAGGAAAGGATATTTAAGTTAACAAATGGAATTGGCATTAGTTTAATAAAGTTGGAGACTGAAACATTACAGGGGTCCTCCAGAAGATAAATATGTCTAATCTCTAACCAAACAATACCAATAGATTTATTTAGAAATATCTTCAGAGATATGAGAATCATTCTGTAATAAAATACAAGCCTGTATGTTTCAAAAATAATTATTTCACAAGGAAGAAATGTATTTAAGACAGGAATCAATCTTGGATCCATTTGTACAGTGCCCATATTGTACTAATACATTTAGACACGCTGACAGCTGAACTACATCTTAGCCTTTCGATAGGATATATATTTAAATTCATCTGTATTGAAAGGTGCTAACAACTTATTTAGCTATTATTAGCTACTGTTGCTTGAGTATCAACTCCTTGCCTGGTACTGCGTTTGGCATTTTGTGTTTGTTATTGGATCTAATGTTCCTCTCAAAGCAGTCTTATAAGTAAGGCACCTATTTCCAAGAAACATAAAGTTGAAGGAAACTATACAACTTGCCATTGGGCATGCACCTAGGAAGTGCCAAACAGGGGAATGATTCTACTTCTGAATGCAGGACTTGCATTATTTTCCCTACTATATAATGGCTACAGAGAATAAAAGGCACATTTCTGGATCCTTATAACTGATACAAATCAATATTTATCTTTTGGTTTTCTGAGAATTATACTACATTTATTATTTTATAGGAATTAGTGTTTGTTGAGGACATGTCATGTACTGTCTTTTGTTATTTGTTTTATAAACACTGTATTATTTTATTTTCAAGCTTTCTGAGTATATATTTTACCTTTATTGCAGAAAATAATTAGAAACTCAAAGAAATCACAGTTCATAGAGTTAATGAATGGGAATTTAGATTTGAATTTGGTCTGGTGTGGTATTAAACCTCTATGTTTTTTGCAACTGTCCGATAAGTGTGACCTCTAAAAGAAAATTCTAAGAGACATATATTACTATTTAATGAATATTTAAATAAAAGTAAATTTCTCAGTAGTTTTAATTCAATGTATTAAAGAAACTGAAAATTCATTCTGACAAGCTGCTGAGATAATACATAAGTTTGGGCTGTGAGATATAAATTAACATTCACTGGAAATTAAGTACAGGTATTATACCTGAGATAACAAACTATGTAACCCAACCTGAGTTGGAGGGATGCATAGTTGGTGCCAAATGGGATGCTTATCTAGGTGAAATCTTTACAAGCAATATTTTGTATTATTATACCTCAGTGTGTGAGCCACTGTGTGGTTTTATGAAACAACAACAGATCTTTGGAATGGCTGGAAAAAAGTTATCCTGGTGTCTGGCGCTGAAGAGGAGAGGCCATTGTTGAAAGACAAAAACATCTTCATGTTCTATAAAAGGGGAAAAACATAATAATACAAAGGAAAAGACATTTCTTGTCCATAGACATTTTTCTAGCTGGAAGGCGACTGTAAAATCACTAAGTTAATGTTAGTGTATAGATGTAAAAGTGGAGAACAAGAGATTTACTTATCTAAGCCCACAGAGCTTATTGGATGTAATAACTTCAGTTTCCTTTTACGAGCCCAGTGATTTCCTGCAGACCACATATTAGTGTAGTTTGGGGGTGAACCTACATGATACTCTTTCCAAAAAAATTTATTGATTTTTCACATAAAGGCATGGTGCTGCACAATGAGAGTACATTTTCCACTCAAGCCACCAAAGAAGTGAGTCTCTCATTGGATAATATTTATAATTCTTTTCTTATTTCCACCACTTGAGCAATATGGTGATCATGATGGAGACAAATGCAGTCTGTAAAGAGAGACATAAGTACACTGAAAAGCCTTGCAGTTCAAAGAGAAAGAGATTGATCAATTGCAAAGGATATTGTAGAAAACTAAAGCATATTGTGGAACTCAGTTAAGGGTTTTTGTTAATTAAAGATTGTTGCTAAAGCAAGAGAATAAACAAATATCAAAATATAGTAAATAAGAGCACTGAAGAAGAAAACGTCGTGTTCTCATCCACATGCTGGAGACTACAAACAGACCAAAATAAAATTTTTGGAATTTGAAAAACAGATTAACAGCATTAGCCTGGAAGAAAATAATTCTTGCATAAATTTAATTACACATTTTTTATGGAGTTAGAAAAAATGATATCATAATGTGCTTGTCTTAATTTAAGGTCATCAAAAATGGACAGAAAAAAAGAACTTGGATACAGATGGTTTTTGGGGAGATGATCTACCAAATAACAGATTTGAGAGCTTGAGACAGAAATAGAGGAAAAGCCAATTTAAGGTCTATTATTGTCATTTCATCTGTAGGCAGCATGAGACTTCTGACAATCATAGAGGCTGCTTTTTAGATGGTTCACCTAAAAAGCTAAGCCTTTTCCTACTGTCTGCAGTAACTATTAGTTAAAGGTTGCCTTGAGGATGATAACGCCCTGCCTTTCCAGATGAAATTTTCACTGAAGAAGACCTGGCAATAAAATGCAGAACATTGGGTGGAGTTGATGAGAGGTGAGTCACTGGCAGCAGGAAATGAGTCTGAGCTCCTCATAACAGTTATGACAGCTGTAGCTGCATCTGAGGTAGGCTGAGGGCACGCGTCATAGGCACCAGAGGTATCTACTAGAGCACTATATTTTCTATATAATTTTTTATAAGCAATTTTTATTCAAGACGCTCATCTTTTATTAAAAGAATGTACCCATCCAGGCTGTAGGTTCATTCTAGGACTAGGTGGGTCCCATTTACCTTTCATAGGAGGATCTAATGGCCAGAGATGCCAAAGTCAGAAGACCAGCTAGCCTCTCCCATTCACTCTCTCATCTGCCTGATTATTTAATGCTTTCTGATTGATTGAATTTATATTTTGCTTCATGTTGCACTTCTTCCACATCATTCCAACCTATTTATTCCATATGCTGATGGAGAAGATGACTTATTCGAGTCATGCAATGATCATCTGATTATTAGTTTAAGTTGTAATAGTGAGCAAGACAATTTCAGTGATCATTTGGTTTTAAAATTAAAAAAAAAATTCTAGCACATTATTAACGAACTTCTAAATTATGAAAATAAAAGAAAGATGAATTTTATAATGAACAGATATTGAGTCAGCTTTTGAATATGCTATTTGTTAAACAGAGCAGAAAATAATATGCAAAAATAAAAGTATCTCTAAAGCTAGAGATCTAGATTTTGGAATTATTGATATTAGATGACTTGACTAGAAGATGAATTCCCATATGTAAAATTGAGAAATAAAACAGAGACAGATTTCTTGTATGTGCATACAGAAGGCAAAAGAAGAGTAAGAGAGACAGGAAATAGGGTCAAGATTATCTTTTAGTCTGCATGTATGTTTTAGAAAGCAGAGAAAGAAAGATTTAATTAAAGTGTTGAGTATTAGTTGTAAATTTGAAATCAAGAAATGACAAAGGACTCTATATTTAGTGATATCCCATTTTTTTTCCATCATGAGCACATCCAGTGAACTGATTATAAAGATTTATTTGCTACAGAAGGGCTAGAAAGCGAGTACAATATGAGGACATGGTAAGAAGCTTGAAACTGAAACCCATAATTTTCAGTGTCTCCTATTATCATAAGTAGATTTTTAATTTAGCATAGTTTGTCATAGAACTTTAAAGACCTGAGCATTTTTCCAGTGAGAAAGAAACAATGGAGAAAGAGAAATTGAATCAATTATAAGAATGCAATTATTGATACAAAAATTGATGAATTTTTTAAACATTCTGAACAATTAGTTTTTGGAAGCAAAAGTGAATATGATGAAAATGAAGAGTGACAAATCTATTAAGGTTCACAGAGGAATTAACCCTTGACAGCTGTGTGAAATGGTGGGCTAAATATAATTGCCTACACACCTGGATGGCCTCTTGCCTTTGAAACAAAAGTGTGGGCAGAGGAGAGAGCCTTAATTGTGACAGCCACAGGAAGCAGACAAATGCCTAGGCAGATAGGGCCGGGTCCCCAGTGAAACCTCGCCATTAAGCCAAAAACAACCTGAAGCCTGAAAAGCCCAACTGTTCATTCTGGTTGAAAAATGAGATGCAGAGTGAGAATTTCTGTTCCTGTTTTCTTGCCCTTTCCTGGTTGTTACTTTCTGAATAATGCCTTTTTTAAATGAATCCCATGTTGCCTTTTCCTGTATTACCTATGGCTCACCCCTCCTCCATCCTGTGCTTATAAAAACCCCAGACTCAGTCACCCTGGGGGAGAGACCACCCAAATGTGGGAATAGGGGACCATCCCCATGTCCCTTCTCTGCTGAAAGCCGTTCTGTCACTCAATAAAATTATTCTCCACTCTCCTCATTCTTTGAGTCAGCCTATCTTTATTCTTCTTGGACATGGGACAAGATCTTGGGACACTGAATGTGTGTACAGAGAAGGCTGTAACATAGTTGCCCTCTGCCCTCTGCTGGAGGATGGCAGCCACTCCACATGACAGAAACAGCAATGGGTCCAAGTCTGCCTTTATGCTATGGGCCGAGGTGGGACAAGGGAGTTTCTTGGCAGGTCTTTTCAGCTGGCAAAAGTGATGTAGAAGAATCCTCTGTAATTTTCTGGGGGCTCGTCTGGGATCCCTGAAGCATGAGTAATGTGGACCTACTATACTCTTCACTTTTTTCAGAGGCTTCTTGTCCTCAGACTTTTTACTGAAGATGTATGAAAGACCAAACCTTTATTCGATTAGCCATTTAAGAGCGAATGGCACTACTACAGAGGACAGGATGTGGCAGAGGACCTTGCCACCACCACCATCTTCGCTCTAAGGGGTTGGGAATGTCAGTTTCGGTCCAAACCAGTCTTTTTTTAATGGCATTTTTCTTCTTTCTTTCAGGGCTGTCATGACATCTATCTTTTCTTTGACAATATTGGGATGTTGGTGCAAACTACAGGGATATAACTGGGTAGAATGGGTGCTTGGCCCAGCCATCAAAATGTAATTCAGAACGGTGCAGGTTTCATCTGTTCTCAGAAGCAGGGAGGAGACAGTGATTAAAAGGGTATTTTTTCCCTGTTGAAGGAACCAATTTGCATAAGAGCAAGAGGCTTTTTCCTCAGGCATGTTCCCCTCCCTGCATTTAAGCTGTTTTTGTTTTTTTTTTTTTTCTTTTCTCCACAATGTCAGTAGTTAACACAGACCTGTGAATACAAAAAGATTTTCTATGTTTTTTTTTTTTTTTTTTCTTTTGGAAGACATCTTCCCAGGCCAGGTCCCAAATTCTCAGGGATTCCCTGTTCTCTCCCTTGTTTGAGAAGAATTCTGTTCCATAGCTTCTGCTTAGCATTTGACTTATGATAACAAATTAGCAAATGAGCAGCCCTCCCAGCTGTTTACTGCAGTCTGGCGAGGGCCACCTGAGTCTTAATGAGTCCACACAATCTTCTGAGGCACCTTTTTGTCCCAAACTCAATTGGAGCCCTAGAAATGAAAACAGGATTTGAGGGATTCAGAGGCAGATGACAGCAAAAGTCAATGGGCACAGTGTAGGTGAGTATGACTACTCCCAACTGATTAGTGCCCCCCCACAACTGCATTTCATGGATGGAGATCATGCTCATTTACATGGCATAGATATAGTCTGGGGAACTCAAAGTTAACCTACAGCAGGGAGGATAGGCCAGTGCATAGGTAAGTGTAGATGATTCCTACCCTGTTGGCCTCCCTATGAGTGAAAACCACATTGGCACCCACAAGTGGTATCTACCAAGGTTGCCAGGACTTGGAAATATAAGTACAGAAGAAAAAACGGGGACACTTTTTTCTCTCTTACTTACCCTGCATATTCACTAAGAAGAGAAATGAACAAAGGGACATAATTTTCCCCTCTTTCCATATGGGTACCTATCATCGGTCTGTATTTCTCTTGAATGCATCCTGAGTTACTGGGGCACCTATGGGAAAACAATACCCAATTTTTCCTATTTCCTTCTGTACCGTCTCTTTGTAGATGAGTAATTGTGTCTCTGTACCACAGGACACTCCCCTTGGGCATTCCCCAAACTGAGAAAAAATTTAATATCCACAAACCTTAAACTGTTTGGCTTAAAAATGAATCAGGAAGAAATTGCAGATCTAACTAAGCATACCCCTTGGGAGGGACAACTTTTACAGTCTGCAAATAAAACCTCTTTGTCTGTCCCTCCTTCACAGGACTCCAGGGTTGAAAGGGCTCCATAGCTCAGGGGAAGGAAACCCAGCAGCCTGATATGCAGGTAAAAGGTTAAAGCTCTTACCAGTCAGACTTCTAGACTCTCTCTTTGTGCAAACGGTTTGTAGGAATGGTAGAAAATCACTGTTCATATCCTCTGTAAAGTTTTGATTAATGGAAAAAAGGATTTGTGAGGCTAGTCTTATGCTGTAGTGAATATGGTATGCTTTGTGTTTCTTTCTGTATAGTTCCATCAGAAAGAGGGGTAACCTTAGGATAGAATGAGGGCCTAGGACCCCATAAGCTCACTGTTTAAGCCAACTTAGCAAACTGGTCAGTAACAACTTTGCTACAGGTCTCTGAGGAAAGAAAACAAACAAACTGGTACATCCTTGGGAGCTTGACCTTGTAACCATGTGACAGTTCTTGCTTCTGGACTCTGCCATTGCCTGGGCTCAACCCTGGCTTAGGGAATGACTACTTTCTGGTTAATATTTGTGTGTCATTTGCTGATACTTTTCCCTTCCTTGAATGACTTCTAAATTTCTTTCTTAAGTCTTTCTATGAGCTACCATTAAGATTCTGGATATTGGAAAACTGCTTATCACCCCTTTGAAAATACTTCCTACACTCACAGTTAAGTCATAACCTTAGTTAATGCTTGTTGGTTTCACCTGTGAGGTTATTTTTGGTAAAGTTCAAAAGCCAGAAATACCACTTGGCATGGCTAAAGTCATATAATAAAGGATTTAAAATGATTTTTCTAAAGAGTGCTATGGTTAAAAGTCAGCTTAATTTAAAATGCATATCCAAGCTATAGGTATATTTAAAAGGCCTTTATGATTTTTTTTAGATTTTCTTGGACTTTGTTTCGCAGAAAGGTTTTTTTTTTTTCTTCTCAGTCAACTGAATTATCTTTCTTCACTTTTAACACATGCATGAGAGGCCCTAAGATAACTTCTGATAGCCTGGGACTGCTTGAGAGAAACAAAGAAAGAACCACAGACCCCGTTTTGGAAAAAACATGTTTTCCTCATGGAACCCCAATAATTAAAAGTAGATAGATCCCTCTAAAAATCTGTTTTTGTCTTCTAGCTATACCTACCTGCCTATTAAATCATAAAACCTGCATGTTTTCCTAGCCCTGTTTCTTGAAGGACTGTACCATGAGGCCAATAATTGAGTTCAGAGGTTGGCAAATAAAAATCTTACAACTGCTGGATCATCTTCTTTCTGTCTGCATGTATGTTTTATGTGTGTGATATTTATATATGAAAGAGCTCTAATTAATTGGCATACAGAAAAAGAAGTGCTTAGATCAAAGATTTTTAAAGAAAAAGCAAGCTGTAATATCTTTTAGTTCACATGACTTTACTATTTTAGAAATAAAATCTGTTTTAAAGATTATTGGTAAAATATAAATATTTCAAAATGTAAACTTGTGATCTGAATTATGTTCCAATATTAGGTTTGCTGCATGCTTTAAGTAGTAAAATAACAAACAAAGTAGCATTTTGGCTTTTGAAAACTGTTCAATTTTCATGTTTTACAGTTTGGTAAGGCCTGGGGACATATGAAACCAACCACATCCCCAACTATGCTGGAAAGAGTAAAACCTTATGTGCACCTGGCACATAATTAAAGTAACTTACCAGGTGTTAAATTAAAACCAAAAATTGCTAAGAGTTACCACTATAACATATAATTGTTATACTGAGTTTACTGAAAAGAGATTTACATTCAAGGTATATAAGAAAAGTAAAATGTGTTTTTAGTAAAATATTATAAAAAGGCATGAGAATATGAATTTTTGCCTAGAGGGTTAAAGTATTGTCTTAGATAAGATAAAGCTGAAGATTTAAACAAGTTAAAAAGGTTCGTAAAAATTAACCTTAGAAAAGAAATTCTGTATCAGAACATATTGACTAGATTCAAAAGAGTATTATATGGTTTTTCCGTAAATTGAGCATTGAAATAAAAGCACTACAAGGTTTTCTTAAGGCACTGATCTGTTCTTTAATAAAAATTTGTAAAGGGTTATATAAGGTTTATAGGAATCTCACCTCATGGTCAAACTGATTAAGATTGGATAGAATTATCTATAAGATTTCATTTTAAAGATTGGGGTTAAGAGGTAGACTAATGCAAGAATGAAATTTGGCTTATTCTCCTTTGAACAAGACTTCCATGTAAGAGTAAAGGATAATAAAAGGTTTTAGTTTAGCCTATGAATAAACTACCAAAAAGAAGCAAACAAGAAACAAATTATTTGGAAAATTAAGTCTTCTATCTTAAGGAGTAAAGGATTTTGCCTTGTTTTAAAATTTTTGAGTCAAAATTTTGGCTAAAAAAAAACTTAAAGGAATCTGGAATTTTATTTAATAATATCAAGTGTTTTAAATCTCTAACATATTTAATAGCCTTCCCCAAATCAAACTTCAGCTGGAAAAGTTGTTTTTTATGGCCCTTAACTTTTGAATACTATGGAGGCCCCTGAAGCATCCAAAAGGGAGGTAAATGGGACTATTTCACATGCTTAGTTATATGGGATTTCCAAAATAAAAATAAGGTTTAATCTTCAAGCTATATTTTAGAAAATAATATTAATATATGTTCCAAATATAGGGCCTAATCTTCTTCAAGATATATTTTAGTATATAATATTAATATATGTTCCAAAATTGTATGGCAATTATAAAATTCTAATGTCTGAGTATATGCTACCAATCATAATAAAGGTTATTATGTTGAGTTATTGTAAACCACAGAAGCAATCAAATTTCTTTGTCAATCACGTTTTTGATGGTAACTCTGCTGGACATTTTGTAACTCACAGACAGTTGTTGTCTTGCTTTGATCCTTTACAAAAGATGGTTTATAATCAGCTATGGAACTTCAGCAGGTGCTTTCAAATGCAGGTTTCTGATAACTTTGGAGATTGTGATAATGTAATACAGGAAAAATGTACGGAGCTCATGAAGAGCTGAGATGTTCATAAATATCAAGCAAAACAAAAGTAACTGGAATGGACTAAATAGAAAACTGATGTAATCATTTTTAACTTTTTGCTTAAAACATTGTTGATCCTTGTTTTGTTTTTCAGAGTCAAGGAAATTTTGAGCCATCTGCAACTTTTAACATTGAGTAAATTAAACTCCTGTGAACAAAATTTGAAGCATATTTGTTTATCTCTGCATGGCTTCTCCAGAATTTGGAAACTATTTGTGAGTATTATTAACTTATGGAAATATAGTTATTTGCATAAGTGTAAAAAAATCCGTTTTCTTTTGCACCAGAACACAATTGAAGAAACTGGTGTTTTACCAAGGAATTGACTAGAATAGTGTACTTTCCTTTAGTGAATCAATCATAATTTACAGAGCCATTATAAATCCCTTGGGGCAACTGGCCTTATGCCTTGTCTACAAAGTCCCTGTATAAGGTTCCTGACCTGTGATGGATAAAGAATGTCACTTTCTAACAGGCCCAGGAGCCCCAAGCTATCTTAGGACCTCAGGAAGAGATGAATTTACCCAACTCACAGATATTTGAGGGGACAAACACATGGCTGAGCTTGGCTTTGTTAAGTTCTTATCTGAGATTCCTTGTGAAACAGAGTTCTCTCAAAGCCAATTTAGAAAAGTCTATGTGAAAATAATTATTCTTGCTGGACTTTATGCAAGTAATCAGGTCCAGCACAAGAATAAAGCTTATTTTATAAACAACTTAGTTCTGCCATAATTTGGTTTTTTTATTTTTTATTTTTTATTTTTTTTTTTAATTTTTTTTTCCCATTTATTTATTTTATTGCATTTTAGGTTTTGGGGTACATGTGAAGAACATGCAAAATTGTTGCATAGGAACACACGTGGCAGTGTGATTTGCTGCCTTCCTCCCCATCACCTACATCTGGCATTTCTCCCCTTGCTATATCTCCCCAGCTTCCCACCCCCCACCGTCCCTCCCCTATTTCCCCCCAACTGACCCCAGTGTGTAGTGCTCCCCTCCCTGTGTCCATGTGTTCTCATTGTTCAACACCCGCCTATGAGTGAGAACATGCGGTGTTTGATCTTCTGCTCTTCTGTCAGTTTGCTGAGAATGATGGTTTCCAGGTTCATCCATGTCCCTACAAAGGACCCAAACTCATCGTTTTTGATGGCTGCATAATATTCCATGGTGGATATGTGCCACATTTTCCCTATCCAGTCTATCGTCGATGGGCATTTGGGTTGGTTCCAGGTCTTTGCTATTGTAAACAGTGCTGCAATGAACATTCGTGTACACGTGTCCTTATAGTAGAACGATTTGTAATCCTTTGGATATATACCCAGTAATGGGATTGCTGGGTCAAATGGAATTTCTATTTCTAGGTCCTTGAGGAATCGCCACACTGTCTTCCACAATGGTTGAACTAATTTACACTCCCACCAACGGTGCAAAAGTGTTCCTATTTCTCCACATCCTCTCCAGCATCTGTTGTCTCCAGATTTTTTAATGATCGCCATTCTAACCGGCGTGAGATGGTATCTCAGTGTAGTTTTGATTTGCATTTCTCTGATGACCAGTGATGATGAGCATTTTTTCATATGTTTGTTGACCTCACGTATGTCTTCTTTTGAGAAGTGTCTGTTCATATCCTTTGCCCACTTTTGAATGGGCTTCTTAGTTTTTTTCTTGTAAATCTGCTTTAGTTCTTTGTAAATTTTGGATATCAGCCCTTTGTCAGATGGGTAAACTGCAAAAATTTTTTCCCAATCTGTTGGTTGCCGATTCACTCTAATGATTGTTTCTTTTGCTGTGCAGAAGCTGTGGAGTTTGATTAGGTCCCATTTGTCTATTTTGGCTTTTGTTGTCAATGCGTTTGGCGTTTTGGTCATGAAGTCCTTGCCTACACCTACGTCCTGAATGGTTTTGCCTAGATTTTCTTCTAGTGTTTTTATGGTGTTAGGTCTTATGTTTAAGTCTTTAATCCATCTGGAGTTAATTTTAGTGTAAGGTGTCAGGAAGGGGTCCAGTTTCTGCTTTCTGCACATGGCTAGCCAGCTTTCCCAACACCATTTATTGAACAGGGAATCCTTTCCCCATTGCTTGTTTTTGTCTGGTTTGTCAAAGATCAGATGGTTGTAGAAAGGTTGTGTTGCCTCCGAGACCTCTGTTCTGTTCCATTGGTCTATATCTCTGTTTTGGTACCAGTACCATGCTGTTTTGATTACTGTAGCCTTGTAGTATAGTTTGAAGTCTGGTATTGTGCTGCCCCCCGCTTTGTTCTTTTTGCTTAGAATTGACTTGGCTATGCGGGCTCTCTTTTGGTTCCATATGAAGTTTAAGGTGGTTTTTTCTAGTTCTGCAAAGAAGGTCATTGGTAGCTTAATGGAGATAGCATTGAATCTGTAAATTACTTTGGGCAGTATGGCCATTTTCACGATATTGATTCTTCCTAACCATGAACATGGGATGTTTCTCCATCTGTTTGTGTCCTCTTTTATTTCGTTGAGCAGTGGCTTGTAGTTCTCCTTGAAGAGGTCCTTTACATTCCCTGTTAGTTGTATTCCTAGGTATTTTATTCACTTTGTGGCAATTGTGAATGGAAGTTTGTTCTTGATTTGGCTATCTTTAAGTCTGTTACTGGTGTATAGGAATGCATGTGATTTTTGTACATTGATTTTGTATCCTGAGACTTTGCTGAACTTGCTTATCAGTTTCAGGAGGTTTGGGGCTGAGACGATGGGGTCTCCTAGATATACAATCATGTCATCTGCAAATAGAGACAATTTGACTTCCTCCTTTCCTATTTGAATGCCCTTTATTTCTTTTTCTTGCCTGATTGCTCTGGCTAGAACTTCTAATACTATATTGAATAGCAGTGGTGAGAGCGGGCATCCTTGTCTGGTGCCACATTTCAAGGGGAATGCTTCCAGTTTTTGCCCATTCAGTATGATATTGGCTGTTGGTTTGTCATAAATAGCTTTTATTATTTTGAGATATGTTCCATTGATACCTAGCTTATTGAGTGTTTTTAGCATAAAGGGCTGCTGAATTTTGTCAAAGGCCTTCTCTGCATCAATTGAGATAATCATGTGGTTTTTGTCTTTGGTTCTGTTTATGTGGTGAATTACGTTTATAGACTTGAGTATGTTGAACCAGCCTTGCATCCCCGGGATGAAGCCTACTTGATCATGGTGGATAAGCTTTTTGATGTGCTGCTGCAATCGGCTTGTCAGTATTTTATTGAAGATTTTTGCATCTATGTTCATCATGGATATTGGCCTGAAGTTTTCTTTTCTTGTTGAGTCTCTGCCGGGTTTTGGAATCAGGATGATGTTGGTCTCATAAAATGATTTGGGAAGAATTCCCTCTTTTTGTATTGTTTGGAATAGTTTCAGAAGAAATGGTACCAGCTCCTCTTTGTATGTCTGGTAGAATTCAGCTGTGAACCCATCTGGACCTGGGCTTTTTTTGGCTGGTAAGCTCTTAATTGCTGCCTCAACTTCAGACCTTGTTATGGGTCTGTTCAGTGTTTCGGCTTCTTCCTGGTTTAGGCTTGGCAGGAGGCAAGTGTCCAGGAATTTATCCATTTCTTCCAGGTTTATTAGTTTGTGTGCGTAGAGTTGTTTGTAATAATCTCTGATGATGGTTTGAATTTCTGTGGAATCTGTGGTGATATCCCCTTTATCGTTTTTTATTGCATCAATTTGGTTATTCTCTCTTTTCTTTTTTATTAATCTGGCTAGTGGTCTGTCTATTTTGTTGATCTTTTCAAAAAACCAGCTCCTGGATTTATTGATGTTTTGAAGGGTTTTTTATGTCTCTATCTCCTTCAGTTCTGCTCTGATCTTAGCTATTTCTTGTCTTCTGCTAGACTTTGAGTTTTTTTGATCTTGCTCCTCTAGCTCTTTCAGTTTTGACGATAGGGTGTCAATTTTTGATCTCTCCTTGCTTCTCATGTGGGCACTTATTGCTATATATTTTCCTCTAGAGACTGCTTTAAATGTGTCCCAGAGATTCTGGTATGTTGTGTCTTCATTCTCGTTGGTTTCGAAGAACATCTTTATTTCTGCCTTCATTTCATTGTTTATCCAGTCAACATTCAAGAGCAAGTTGTTCAGTTTCCATGAAGCTGTGCGGTTCTGAGTTAGTTTTTGAATTCTGAGTTCTAACTTGATTGCACTGTGGTCTGAGAGACTGTTTGTTACAATTTCCGTTCTTTTGCATTTGCTGAGGAGTGATTTACTCCCAATTATGTGGTCAATTTTAGAGTAGGTGTGATGTGGTGCTGAGAAGAATGTATATTCTGTGGATTTGGGGTGGAGAGTTCTGTAAATGTCTATTAGGTTTGCTTGGTCCAAGTCTGAGTTCAAGTCCTGGATATCCTTGTTAATTTTCTGTCTGGTTGATCTGTCTAATGTTGACAATGGGGTGTTAAAGTCTCCCACTATTATTGTGTGGGAGTCTAAGTCTCTTTGTAAGTCATTAAGAACTTGCCTTATGTATCTGGGTGCTCCTGTATTGGGTGCATATAAGTTTAGGATCGTTAGCTCTTCTTGTTGCATTGATCCTTTTACCATTATGTAATGTCCCTCTTTGTCTCTTATGATCTTTGTTGCTTTAAAGTCTAATTTATCAGAGATGAGAATTGCAACTCCTGCTTTTTTTTGCTCTCCATTTGCTTGGTAAATCTTCCTCCATCCCTTTATTTTGAGCCTTTGTGTATCCTTGCATGTGAGATGGGTTTCCTGGATACAGCACACCGATGGGTTTTGTCTTTTTATCCAATTTGCCAGTCTGTGTCTTTTGATTGGGGCATTTAGTCCATTTACATTTAGGGTTAATATTGTTATGTGTGAATTTGATACTGCCATTTTGGTGCTAGCTGGCTGTTTTGCCCTTTAGTTGAGCTGGTACTTGTTGTTCCTTTATATGTGTAGAGCCTCTTTCAGGAGCTCTTGTAGAGCTGGCCTGGTGGTGACGAAATCTCTTAGTACTTGCATGTTCCCAAAGGATTTTATTTTTCCTTCACTTATGAAGCTTAGTTTGGCTGGATAGGAGATTCTGGGTTGAAAGTTCTTTTCTTTAAGGATGTTAAATATTGGCCCCCATTCTCTTCTGGCTTGTAGGGTTTCTGCTGAGAGATCTGCTGTGAGTCTGATGGGCTTCCCTTTATGGGTAACCCGACCTTTCTCTCTGGCTGCCCTTAGCATTTTCTCCTTCATTTCGACCCTGGTGAATCTGATGATTATGTGCCTTGGGGTTGCTCTTCTTGACGAATATCTTTGTGGTGTTCTCTGTATTTCCTGGACTTGAATGTTTGCCTGCCTTGCTAGGTTGGGGAAGTTTTCCTGGATAATATCCTGAAGAGTATTTTTCAGCTTGGATTCATTCTCTTCGTCGCATTCAGGTACGCCTATCAAACGTAGATTAGGTCTTTTCACATAGTCCCACATTTCTTGGAGACTTTGTTCATTCCTTTTACCCTTTTTTCTCCAGTCTTGCCTTCCCGTTTTATTTCATTGAGTTGATCTTCGACCTCTGATATCCTTTCTTCTGCTTGATCCATTCGGCTGTTGATACTTGTGCATGCTTCACGGATTTCTCGTGTTGCAGTTTTCAGCTCCATCAATTCACTTATATTCCTTTCTATTTTGTCCATTCTTGTTAGCATTTCATCAAATCTTTTTTCAATGTTCTTAGTTTCTTTGCATTTGGTTAGAACATGTTCTTTAAGTTCACAGAAGTTTCTTACTACCCACCTTCTGAATTCTGATTCTGTCATTTCATCACACTCGTTCTCCATCCAACCTTGTTCCCTTGCTGGCGAGGAGTTGTGATCCCTTTTAGGAGGAGAGGTGTTCTGGTTCCGGGTGTTTTCATCCTTTTTGCGCCGGTTTCTTCCCATCCTTAAGGATTTATCCACCTGTCGACTTTGTAGTTGCTGGCTTTCAGATTGGGTCTCAAATCTTTCAGATTGACGTTCTGTTTGTTGATGATGAGGTTATTTCTGTTTCTTGGTTTTCCTTCTGACAGTCTGGCCCCTCTGCTGTAGGTCTGCTGAGGTTCACTCCAGGCCCTGCTTGCCTGGGGTGCACCTGCAGCAGCTGTTGAACAGCAAGGGTTGTTACCAGTTTTCTTCTTCTGCTATCTTTGTCCCAGAAGGATACCCGCCTAGTGTCAATCTGATCTCTCTTTTATGAGGTGTCTTTTTGGATATATAGGGGTCAGGGAGCTGCTTGAGGAGACGGTCTTTTCTTTATAGGAGCTCAAATGGTGAGCTGTGAGCTCTGTTGTTGTTCATTCAGAGCTGCTGGGCAGGTTCGTTTAGGTCTGCTGCAGGAGAACTCATAAACTGCTTTTTGTTCCCAGGTGCTCTGTCCCAGGGATTTAGGGCTTTATTTATGAGTTTCCGTTATGCTGCTGCCTTCTTATTTATTTTTTTTTTCCTTCAGACCTGCGCAGCCCAGCAAAGAGGCAGCCTAGTCACTGTCGGCCTATAGCAGCTTTGCTGAGCTGCTGTGGGCTCCGCCCTGCTGCCGAGTGAACTTCCCTACAGTCCTGTTTATATGGGTGTAGTTAGAACTGCTTTGGCGATGGTGGCCCGCCTCTGTTGGGGCGGAGTCTCTGCTGTGGCGGGTTGCCTTGGCAACGACGGGCTGCCTCAGCAATGGCGGGTTGCCTTGGCAACAGCGGGCTCCCTGGTAATGGCGGACGACCCTCCCCCACAGAGCTGGACTGTCCCGGGTTCAGCTGCGCTTGCTGTGAAACTCTCAATCCAGAGTTTCTGGTTGCTGCTCTTTTGTGGGGGTGGGACCAGCTGAGCCTGATCACCTGGCTTCCTGCCTCAGAGCCTTTTTTAAGTTGGTGTTCCAGTCGCCTGTTGAAGAGGCGCCGGGGTCTGTTTGTTTTCCCCTGCGGCCACTCACTGCGACGGCTTAAACAGCGGCACTGAGGTTTGTGGCGCTTTTTTTTCTTTTTTTTTTTTGGCCCTGGAATCTACTGTCCTGGTTCTCTGCTCAGTCCCCTTTTTGAACCAGCGTATGGGCGACTTCTCGTGGCTCCAATCGCCAGCCAAAAGGGCACCCGGATCGGTGTATTTTGTACGGAGAAGCGCGGCTCTGGGGCGCCGACAAAGCAGCCACGCGGGGCAAAGCAGCGGCGCTGGCCGCAACAGCCGCGCTGGCGACCGTGGAGCACCTCTGCCCGGGAATTTCCTAGTCTGTGGGCAATAAAAACGTGGCGTCCACTCACCCTCTGCACTTTCACTAGGAGCTGCAATCCTGAGCTGTTCCTAAACGGCCATCTTGGATCTCCTCCCCTGTTTTTTTTTTTTGTAAATAAAGACTTGAGAGAGAAGACTTATGTTTCAAAAAACATAAACACTTGTCATTAAATTCTAGTGCCATTAGTCGTTTAAATTTTTGTCATATTTTAGACTAACCCTGTGAATTAGTCTGTTCTCAAGCTTCTAATAAAGCAATACCCAAAACTGCGTAGTTTACAAAGGAAGAGATTTAATTGACCCATGGTTCTGCATTGCTGAAAAGGCTTCAGGAAACTTATAATCATGACAAAAGGCATTTATTCACTGGGCATCAGAAGAGAGAATGAGCACTGAGTGAAGGGGAAAGCCCCTTGTAAAAGCCATCAGATCTCATAGAACTCTCTCGCTATCACAAGAATAACATGAGAGAAACTGCTCCCATGATTAAATTACCCTCACCTGGCCCCACTCTTGACACATAGGGATTATTACAATTCAAGATGAGATTTGGGTGGGAACACAGAGCCTAACAACATTATTCTTACCCTGGTGCCTACCAAATCTCATGTCCTCGCAATTCAAAAGACAATCATGCCTTTTCAATAGTCACCCAAAGACACAACTCAGTCCAGCATTAATCCAAAAGTCCAAGCCCAAAGTCTAGTCTGAGATAAGACAATTCCCTTCCACCATTGAGCCTGTAAAATCAAAAGCAAGATAGTTACTTCCTAGATACAATGGTGGTATAGGCATTTAGTAAATACACCCGTTTCATATGGGAGAAATTTGCCAAAACAAAGGGGCTATAGGCCCCATGCAAGTCAGAAATTCAGTGAGGCAGCCAAATCTTAAAGCTTCAGAATGATCTCCTTTGACTCCATTTCTCATATCCAGGTCATTATGATGCAAGAGGTGGACTTCCAAGGCCTTGAGAAGCTCTGCCTCTGTGGCTTTGCAAGGTATAGCCTGCTCCCTGCTGTTTTCACGGGCTAGCATTGAGTGTGTGCAGCTTATCCAGGGGCGCCATGCAAGTTGTCAGTGGATCTACCATTGTGGGGTATGGAGTATGGTAGCCCTCCTCTCATAGCTCCATAGGCAGTGCCTCAGTAGAGACCCTGTGTGGGGACTCCAAATCACATTTCCCTTCTGCACTGCCCTAGCAGAGGCTCTACATAAAGGCTCTATCCCTGCTGCAATCTTCTTCCTGGATGTCTAGATGTTTCCATACATACTCAGAAATCTAGGAAGAGGGTTCCAAATCTCAATTCTTGACCTCAGTGCACCTGCAAGCTCAACACCACACAAAGCCACCAGGGCTTGGGGCTTGCACCCTCTGAAGTCATAGCCTGTTTGTTGGCCTCTTTTAGCCACAGCTAGACTTGAAGCAGCTGCGGCACAGGGTACAATGTCTTAAGGTTGCATAGAGCAGTGGAGAGGTGGGGGCGGTCTGGGCCCAGCACACAAAACCGTTTTGCCTTCCTAAGCCTGTGATGGGAGTGGTTGCTATGAAGGTTTCCGACATGCCCTGGAGACATTTTCCCCATTGTCTTGGTGATTAACATTTGGGTCCTCATTACTTATGCAAATTTCTGCAGCCAGGTTGAATTTCTCCCTGGGAAACTGGATTTTCTTTTCAACTGTATTGTCAGGCTGCACATTTTTCAAACTTTTATGTTCTGCGTCCTCTTGAACACTTTGCTGCTTAAAAATTTCTTCTGCCTGATACCCTAAATCATATCTTTCAAGTTCAAAGTTTCACGGATCTGTAGAGCAGGAGCAAAATGCCACCAGTCTCTTGGCATAGCAAGAGTCACCTTTATTCCAGTTCCCAACAAGTTTCTCATCTTCATCTGAAACTACCTCTTAGCAGGAATAAATATATTTACGAGTTATCTGGACATGTCCGCAGCCTAGGGATTTTTGAGCTATCTCTACTCCTTGTTTCATTTTGATACATGTCTTCTAATAACCTGGCTTGTCTCCTCTCCATCAAACTCCAAATGGTCATGCAACTGGAGCCTCTGATGATGCCTTTCTTTTACCAGAGACCATTAGATAGGCATCTGAGAGAGATCTGACGGCCCTCTTTCTAAAACAGCTCACCTGTCCACAGAAAGCAATTAAGAGCGATTACAATCCTTATCCTAATGGGAGTTAGATATATCTCTTCATAGGAGAAAAATGACATTGGCAGGAGGCAGACAACTGCCTAGGCAGATAGGAGCAGTTCCCTGGTGAAACTCTACCTTCAAGCCCAAAACATACTAAATACTGAAAGACCAGATTGCTGGTTCCTGATAAAAACACAACCCAGAGTGAGAAATTCCATTCCTGTTTTCCTGTCCTGTCCTGATTTGTTCTTTCTGAATAATGCTTTTTAACCAATCAAATGTTGCTTTTTCTAAGACTACCTCCAGCTTGCCCCTCCCCATCCTGTGCCTATAAAAAACCCAGATTCAGCCACCCTGGGGTAGAAACCACCTGATTATAGGGGTGGGGCACCACCCCGAGTTCCCTCTCCCTTGAGAGCTGGTCTGTTGCTCAATAAAATTATTCTCCTCCCTCCTCACTATTCGATCATCAGTATATCATCATGCTTCTTGGATGTGGGACAAGCGCTTAGGACCCACTGAACCTGTGTACAGAGAAGGCTGTAACATGTGCCCTCTGCCCTCCACTGGCAGATGGTAGCCACCCCACGTGACAGAAATGTTGGCAGGGCTGAGCCAGCCCCAAAGCCTCGGCCAAGATGGGGAAAGAACATTGTCAGCTGGGTGTTTCCAGCTGGCAAAAGTGATTAAGATAAGTCCTGCCTCCATGGCAGTTTAGATACTGTATGTTCTATGTATCTCACATGCAAGGGACCCTGTAAGATAAACTTTTATGCTATTGTCGACAGAAAAGCTACCCTCTACTGTGAATATACATAGGAAAGTATCCTCACTGTGACACATCATGGGTGGACCAGGAAATCATCATCTTTAAAATGAAGATTGCAGTCAATTGATATTTAAGTTTACACATTTTATTCCTAGTCAAATTAATCAGGCAAAAAGTTTGAAGACTGTGATATTTATATTCAAGCTTTTAAAATAAAAATCAATGTATAATTCCCTAAGAAACATATTAAGATATCGTGAAAAAAGAATGCAAAGATGTTTTGAGAAAAACACTAGGCAATATTAAGTATCTAGTTTCTATAATTTTTCCCTAGAAAAAGCATGTTATAAATTATCCATTCGTATTATCAGTTTTAATCATTTCCTTTATTTCAGATTGACAGCTTCCTTTTCTCACAACCCCAATCCTAATACTTTTGAATAGAGACAATTTGTAAAGACATGCCCTGAGGAAAGTTATGTTAATGCACCATGCTTTCCTAGTATTTAAATCAAAAACAGCTTTCTATTATTTGACAGTAAAGGTAATGAATAAAATAACAGCAGGATGAAAGAAACACTTCCTGGTGAGGATATAGCTATTGATAACATAAGAAAAACTTCCTATTTTTGACAGTCAAAGTTGTTCACAGTTAACAATCTTATAAATGTATTTTGTAGAATTAGAGATGATAGAACTGATTCAGTTCCTACTTTGCTGAGCTGTTTTGTTTTAGTCAGCTTTATAGATTTCTTTTTCCTATTCCTTCTCCCCTAGATTATTCCTTTCAGCCTTCAAGAATAAGCTCTAGCATCATATTCATTCTAAAACCTTTCTGGTCTTCCCCAGGTTGCTTTGGATCATCTTAAATTTGTGCTCTCACCTCACATGATATTTATTGTATTGCATTTGTATAGCCAATGTCCAGTTAGGAAAATATGTACAATACTACTTCTTTCAAATGGGAAATTGAATACCAGGAACTGGTTTTAATGAGCTGGAAGAACTGGATGAATGAAAGAACATTAACTTCTCTCACCAATTGGTGGCTGATTGAAATCTGTCTAATGATTAACTAACCAACTAAATGGGAGATCAAGTAAAAATGTATCATGAGCCAAGAAAGTATTATCTCAAAGAAGATTACCCAAAGTGAATAAGCTAAGTTAAAGCAAAAATACCAATGGCTTCATTTGACAAAAGGGAAGTTCTACCCTTAGCACAGTAGTCATTAGCACACTTGAGTCTTTCTCCTCTGAGTGTTCCATCTCAGAGATATTAACATATTTAGACAGAATGTCCAACATAACTCACATAGAATAGAGAGGTGTGAACTATCATGAAAATTATCCTAATGTGTATGAGCTTTAGAAGTAGAAAGCTTGGTTTGTTCGCTCTGTTCTTTAAACTCAAATGTGGAAATACATTTCTATCTCACAGAATTGCCGATAAGTTTGGAGAACATAAATAAAATACAAAAAGAATAGTACAGCGTGTATGATCAATCACTGAAAGCTACTCTTTTTATTGCTATTTTTCATTAAAATGCTCTGTTTCCTTTTGCTCTGATTCTGTCTTCATAAATTCACATTTAGGATGATTCATTTGCTTTCTGGATATGTTGATTCTGATCAACTATAGCCATATATATGATTATTTTGTCACACAGATTGTCTTTTGATTTCTTCTTATTCAGAGTCCTTCAAGCTATAACCAACATTTCTGAGTGAACTGAGAACCTACCCTACTTTTTGGTTTGGCCCTCCTTGATCACCAAATCTAGGGTATGATGAATTCACCTAATTAAACTGCCTTACACACAAATGGTGACAAATCTGCTTGCTGCTTTTTCTTCGCAGACATCATCACCCCTTTCATTCTTAACTTGCCAAATTGCTGCCTTTTTTTAACTCAAATTTCATCAGTATCCAAGATTACTTTCACATGACTGTGATGATTTTTGTTCTCAGAGCATGCCTATATGGTGATTAACATTGGCTTTGATTAAAAGAAAGAGTCAGAAATTTTATTTTGAAAGAGTAAGTAGCTTTACAACGTATAACAAATGTATTTTTGCAAAATATCAATTACTTACCAACAATTAATTTAAAATGCATAAGTTAACAGGGCCTAAATTCTGATTTATTTAGTTCCTACTTTCTATTATGACAATGTCAAGTACTCATTTTTGCCTTTTAATTCTCCCAGTACATCTTCTGCAGTTTTGTAATCTGGTTGGCTTTTTCTGTGACACTTTACTACAGTGTTCTGTTTCCCTTTACTGTTTTTTGTCCTTTGTTACTTCCTCCTTAATAAAAGGCTAATCATCAAGGACTTTCCCATCTTTCCTTTTCTGATTTATATTTACTTTGATTGACTAACCTTAATACTTCCTTAAATACTGAGTTTTTAATAAGTAAATGAATATCTCTTGCATTTATTTCAGTTTTGTTATGAAAATCAGATCTTTGCAACAATTACCACGTAGAACTCCTCAAAAAGCCGATGGTTTCTATTTTAAGGTGGTAATAAAATACATTGATAAATGCATGCTTTCACGAAGAATGGATCTAATATGTTATCAACCATCACCCTTAAAATCATTGAAATCTGCAAGATTACAGTTAAAATTATTCAATGTGGTATGCCAGTTCATACTCTAAGGATCAGACTAAAAAATGAATTTCTTGCATTTTGATCATAAATTAAAATTTATGTAAACATGGAGCTTATAACTTTAAAAAACACTAAATGATAAAAATTAAGATATTTAAGTATTCATTTATGTGTCTATTACCTTTAATACAAATGATATATAATTAAGACTTTAGCTATTGATGTGTCTTGCAAATCAGATGCTATTAAAAAACTGCCATCTATAAACCACATTATTTTAACTCAATAAGAACTCAATAACTAATTTAGGTTCAGTAATTTTTTTATTACATAAATTTTTTTTTAGAGCACTTTTAAGTTTGAAGAAAAATTGTACTGTCTGGTTATATGGTTTTGACCAAATGCACAATGCCATGTATCACCATTATATTATTATACAGAATAGTTTTGGTATTATTCTGAAATCCCCCTGTGATACACCTATTCATCCTTACTTCTCCTCTCTGTATGCCTTTCAACTTTTCACTTTTCGTATAGGTTTGTCTTTTCCAGAATGTCATGCAGTTCAATTTGTATACCATGTAGCCATTTCAAACTAGATTCTTTCACTTAGCGATATGCATATAAGGTTTCTCCATGTCTTTTGTGTTCTGATAGTTCATTTATTTTTATCACTGAATAATATCCTATTGTATAGATGTGCTACATATTGTTTATTCAAGAACCTACAGAAAGATATCTTGGTTGCTTTCAAGTTTTGGTAATTGTGAACATAGTTGCTACAAATATTTACATGCAGGTTTTGTGTAGACATAAGTTTTAAACTAATTTTGGTGAATACCAAGGAGTGTAATCAATAAATCATATGGTAAGAGTTTGTAAGAAACTGCAAAACTGTCTTCAAAGAGGCTGAATCATTTTGCATTCCCACCATCAATGAATGAGAATTCAGGTTGCTCCATATCCTTGACAATTGGTATTATCAGTGTTTTGGATTTTAGCCATTCTAATAGTGGTGTGCTGGTATCTCATTATTGTTTTAATTTGTATTTATTTAATGATGCATGATGATGAACATCTTTTCATACACTTATTTGCCATTTGTATATCTTCTGTGGTATCTGTTCAGATCCTTTGTCAGTTTTTAAATTGGGCTGTTTAATCACTTATTGTTTAGTTTTAAAATCTCATCATCGCTGGTCATTATAGAAATGCAAATCAAAACCACATTGAGATACCATCTCACACCAGTTAGAATGGTGATTATTAAAAAATTAGGAGACAACAGAGAGAATGTGGAGAAATAGGAACGCTTTTACACTGTTGGTGGGAGTGTAAATTAATTCAACTGTTGTGGAAGACAGTGTGGTGATTCCTCAAGGATCTAGAAATAGAAATACCGTTTGACCCAGCAATCCCATTACTGGATATATAACCAAAGGATTATAAAACATTCAACTATAAAGACACATGCTTAAGTATGTTTATTGCTGCACTGTTCACAATAGCAAAGACTTGGAACCAACCCAAATGCCCATAAAAGATAGACTAGATAAAGAAAATGTGGCATATATACACCATGGAATACTATGCAGCCATATAAAAGGATGAGTTCATGTCCTTTGCAGGGACACTAATGAAGCTGGAAACCATTATTCTCAGCAAACTGACATAAGAACAGAAAACCAAACACTACATGTTCTCACTCATGAGTGAGTGTTGAACAGTGAGAATGCATGGACACAGGGAGGGGAACATCACACATCAGAGCCTGTCGATGGGTGGAGGAGTAGGGGATGGATAGCAGTGAGTTGGGGGATTGGGAAGGACTAACATTAGGAGAAATACCTAATGTAGATGATGAGGGGATAGTTGCAGACTCTCAAACCACCATGGCATGTGTATACCTTTGTAACAAATCTGCACGTTCTGCACATGTACCCCAGAACTTAACATATAATTTTAAAAATATGAAAAAAAAAGAGTTCCTTGTGCATATTAGATACAAGTCCTTTATTAAATAGATGTTTTCTAAAATCTTTTTCTTCAAGTATGGGATTTGTCATTTTTTTCTCTCAACAGTGCCTTTCATGAAGGTGTAGCTTTTTAATTTTAATTGTCACACTTAACTTTTTTTCATGGATCTTGCTTTTGGTGTTGTATCTACTAGCTCTCCATGACACTCAAACTAGCATAGGTTTTCTTGTTTTCTTCTAGAAATTTTCTGGTTTGTGATGGGCGTATGATCAATTTTGGTGTTACTTTTTGTGAAATGTGTAATGTTAGTGTCTAGATTTGTCATTTTGCATGTGGATGTCCAGTTTTCCTTAGCACCATTTGTTGGAAGGACATGTCCTTGCTCCTTCAACAAAGATCAGTTGACTGTCGTTCAGTAGGCTTGTTCACAGGCTCTCTATTCTTTTCATTCACCTGTTTTTGTATTCTTTCACTATTTCCTTACTGTTTTTATTCTTACAGCTTTATAGTAATACTTGAAGTCAGTTAGTGGCAATCCTTCAACTTTCTTCTTTAATACTGTGTTGACTATTCTGGATCTTTTGCCCTTCTCATTACACTTTAGAATTACTTTCTCAATATCCACAAAATAATTTGCTAAGGTTTAAATTAAGCAAATTATTATTTCTCAATTATTTGTAAAATACATTTTCAGAAATATAATTATTGTACAGAAATGGTCAGATACAAATATGTCATGTATTACTCAGAAAATCAAATTTATGTATTATATATAAAATGGCCAGGTAAACGTTTTCCACCAATAAACAAACTTGTCACAGGTAACAATAAAGGACTGACTAGGCTTTTCTGGGTTGGTGGCAGTCTCACTGCACAGCATTGTGTCTTACTACTAATCATATGAACAACAGAAAGGGATAAAATAATCATCCTTCATTACTCACTGACTACTGTCACTTTCACAATATTTTAAGTAGCCTGACACCAATGTTACAGAAACCAAACCAAATGAAATGCAAAAACCAATATGTGTTCTGAAAGGTAATCGATAGTTCCTAATAACAGACATTAACAATCTCCAGCATCATCTCTGGGAACAATCTGCAGTTTGAACCATACTTTTGAATACTATTTCTTGAAGTCTGTACATGATTTATTTCTATCCCATCATTAAAATTATTGCACTTTTTATTTCCAGCACTTTCAGCTGCTACAAACTTCCATTAAAGGTTCACTGTCCAGACACTGAGTATTTTGTACAGCAGACATGGTCCATCATCAGCATAATCTCGAAGGAAATATGTAACATGGTGGAGCCATTGCAGACAGAGACCACATGGAAACTCTGTGTAGCGTCCACATTTTCTCCCTTGTTCAGGAACCACCCTACCTGATTCAGGAGTAAGTAGACTTTAAAATACAGCTCTTTTTTCCACCCAGACGTGTATGCTAACACTATATGCCAGAGAGGACTGACATATATCCAAGCACAGTCTTACAGCAAGTCTTATAGCAAGTCCAAAAATGTCTATAAGAATGCTCCACTCTAAGAAAGCAATGGGATATACATGTAGGGGGGAAAGCATGCACAGTTTTAGCTCTCATTTGCCTCCAATGATTCTGGATGTACCACTTGGTTTCAGTGAGCATCAATGTCTTCATCTGTTAAACAAGGCTACTATCAGTTCATCTGCAGGGTTTCAAAGATGGCGAAATTGAGACACATATAAAACTTAGTATATATTAATACTCAGCATGTTTCTTGAATTGAAGTTTCTATGAGGTATTTAATACCTCTCCATTCTGCACTCGATTTTGTAAATGAGAAAACTTACCTCATCCATCAGACAAGTTCTTGCAAAAGGCTCATTTTCCTTCCCCAGTTGCAGTCTTTACATACAACAAAACCATTTTTTTTTCTTTTCTCAATCTCTGTTTTCATTTCAACAAGATAATTTTTCATCTTCTGCCACTGCCATGGGGCATTTTCATAAAAATAAAAGTGAAAACCAACCTTAACGAGAAAGGGCTTTTGGGGAGTTAAAGGATGGGTATCATGTGAATTTATGGTATACACAAAAAAGGATTCAGAGCTATGTAAGAAATGCTGTTTATCCATGATAGTTACAGCCATTTAATTGCTATAAGTCAAAGAATAAAAGATAATTTATGTTGTTATTATTATAGAATCCTGTTTAAGAAAAACAACAAAGGATAAATATATGCTGGGACATTTTCCATTGTCCTGCTAACCAGAATATTAGTAGAACAAGTAATTGGAAAGAGAAGGAAGAACATTAGGCATCTGCATATAGATTAGGTAGAGGAGACAAATAATACAGTGTTTAGGATTGATAATACAGTCAATTTATTTTACTCTCCAATTCATGATTAATGAATAAAAAGAATGGTGCAATTCCATTGGGAAGTACTCTTTATCTGTTTCAGCCTAAATTAGAAAAATTTAAGTAAAGCAGAGTATATATTTACACACACACGCACAACACTTAAAGATATATTGAGAGTGGATTTTTCTGTCTACTGCATTTTATATCTGGAATACGCAGTTTTCCAAATTCTACTATGATAAAATACTTTTCTTGTTTTTTTTTTTTTTTTTAATTTACTATCATTCTAATTTTAAAATATTTTAACTAAGAACAGACTGGTGAATGATTGAAATTTATAAGTAGCCTGGATTTCAGAGGTAGCAGAGATACAAAGGAATCAGTTGTTGCAAATTGTACACTGAAGGGAAATATACTTTGTCCTGTTGAAGATAATTTCTTTTTAAAAATTAGGAGGACTCAAAGCAAAAACAAAGACATATAAAGACACATGTAAAAAAACTAAAATTAAGAAAAAGATTCAGAGCAAAATATGCTGCAGAGAAGATATAAAAGCAGCTTATTTATTTGAAATTTGTATTCTAAGTTCTTACTGTGCTTTGATTAGTCTTAAATTTGATTATAAATCTGTGTTGGGGTGATTTTACATAATAATAGTTGTTTTCAGTGTTTTTTAGTTTGTTTATTTTCATTCTATTTTTCATAATAATATTCCCTTAGCTTTGTCTGGATCCTATGCCCAGGACAGCTGTTTTGTGTAACTCCAGGGATGGTTATTACTTGTAATTCATATGAGTGGGGTGCAATGGACTTTGGCAGTCCTCACCTTACATGGGTTTATATGGAGTCTCATCCATCCTACTGAAAAATGATGAAGTGCCTGAGAAGAACTCCAAAGTTATTTCAACTCTGAATATTTTGAGATTTCTGTCTATTCTCAATTCTTTTCTCCTTTTTATTTAATCGAATTCCATGGCTTTAACTATCACTTTATGCTAATGAATCTAAATTAATAAAAGTAAGTATTACTATCAAATATTACAAGCAACCTCAGATCCCAGTGTCTTCACATTAAGTGTTATTTTCTCTGACTCATGCCATAGTCCAATTCAATAAACACTCTTCTGAGTGTAAATCTAGACTTGCTAGACAATGTACAGAAGTAAGAAGTTATCAGCCTCCATTCCCCATATACAAATACAGGGCAGCAAAGCTAGACAGAGCATCCACAATGCTGCAATATTGTGAGAGAGATGGTTTGGGGTGTCCTTGTCCATGACTGTGGGGATAAATTTCCTCATTATTTCTAATTTTGCTCTCTGGAAACAACTCCCTCGTCTCTTCTCTGATTCATGTCCCTGCCTTCTACAACATTCTTCCTTGTCTATCCTCTCTTGCAATGTATGAATTATAAGTTGGAGTATTTGTGATTCCAGAAGATCACAGAAATTTTGAAAATTGTTTTCTACTCAAAGAAAATTGATAGCTTAAGATTGTTCTACTTATTTTATGGTCAAAGGCAATTTAATCTGGGCTTAATGTTTTATTTTTTTAATTTTTATTTTTAGGAATACAAATCCTGCAAAAACAGTTAACTTCTGATTTGTTTTGAATTAGTTCCATGTTCCAATAGCTGCATAGAGAGTCATTTTTTATATATTTTACTCATCTTTTTTTTTCTTTTTCTTTTTCACCACCATGATTGCACTTACTTCCTCAAGCTAATGGCAGCTACTTTGAGAGTCTCAAGCTTTTATGCCAAGGTCACACGTTTTACCTGATCTTTAACAAAGGCATCTTCTTAATGTGTTTCCACAGCTCAAGGACTTTTACAGTGCTACTTTTCAAATTTGGAGTAAACAGGTATTATTAACTCCCCTTTGAAGGAAAAAAAAAAAAACATGCTGGACTTTCCATTTCCTTTCATTATACTTGCAATCTGGCAAAGCTTTCTCTGAGCACATCTCTTTCCTGTAATACCTTGTCAAACACAGCCAATAGAACTAATACAGTGTATTAATGCAGTGTATTCACTGTATTCATTTACTGCTTTCTGCTACAACAAATTGCCACAAACGTAGTGGCTTAAAGCGGCATATATTTATTATCTAACAGTCTGTAGGCCACAATCTAACATGAGTCTCACTGGGCTAAAATTAAGTGTCAGCAGGGCTGTATTCCGTTCTAGAGGCTCTGGGGAGAATCCATTTCCTTGCCTTTTACAGCTTTTAGAACGCTGCTCACTGAACTCGGCTCATGTACACTTCCATCAGTCTCTGAAGCCAGCAGCGCCCTGCTGAATATTTCCCACAATGGCACCTTTCTGGTTCTCCTTGTCTGCCTCTCGCTTTGACGTTTAAGGATCACTGTGGTTATACTGAATTTAATTATATATCATCCAATATAATCTGCCGATTTACCTATTAGGTCATTGGATGAGTAATCCTAATGCATTCTGCAATCTTAATTCTCCTTTGCCTTGAAAGATAACACATTCACAGATTCCAGAGATTAGGATGCAAACATCTTTGAGGGGATCATCATCATGCCTAGGATATACATTAACTCTGTATTTCCAGTTATTTTCTCTAGAGCTGTCAGCCTCAAAGGCTTATAATCAGCTTTCCAAATTCTCACTGGCAAAGGTTTTATAAAATATTTTGACACAGCTTATCATGAGTATCCAATTTTCCAGACACTGATATCAATTTCCTCAACACCCCCAACTTAATAGATAAACTAATGCAATGTATATATAATATTTAATATTTTACATATACATAATTTTTAAATAATTATACATTTACAGGAAGTCAAAAACAAATATACAGAGAGGTTTTGTGTTCCCTTTACCCAGTTGCATTTTAGGTTACTATAATACAATATTGAAACTAAGGAATTGGGAATGACATTGGTACAATGTGTGTGTATAGTTCTATATCATTTTATTACATGTAGTTTTGTGAAATCACCACCACAATAATGACATGGAACTCTTCCATCGCCACAATGATCTCTCTCATGCAACCCCTAAGTATTCACATTCACCCCTTGCTCATACACCATCCCCAAACCCTGTCAAACAATAATCTATTTTCTATCTCAATAATTTTGATATCTTAAGAATGTTATATAAATAGAACTGCAGAATATGTGACATTTTGATGTTGGATTTTTCTTTTATACTCAGCATAATTTCCTTGTGATCCATTAAGGCATTAGATGTATCAATAGTTTCTTGCTTATTTAATTTTTATTACCGAGAAGTTTTGCATGACATGGATCTACCACAGTTTGTTTCATCATTAGTCTATTATGATAAATTTTACTTTTTTCAGATTTTTTTCCAGTATAAATCATGCTACTATGAATAATATTGTACTAGAGTTTATAAAGACACAAGTGTCCATTTCTTTAAAAAAAGTCCATAAGTGTGATCGCTAGATAATGTAATAAACATATGTTTACATTAAGAAAACAGCAAAACTACTTTTCTACTATTGTTTTAGAAAGCCACCAGCAATGTACAAGGAATCTAGTTTCTCCACATTCAAACCAAAATTTCGTATCGTTAGTGTTTTTTGTTTTGTTTTTCTTTTATCTGTTCTGGTACGTGTGTAATGATATCTCATCATAGTCTTTCTTTCTGCTGGGATGATATTTCGATAATGATGAAAATGTTTTCATGTGCCTTCTGGATATCCTCTGTGGTATAACATATATTGATACTTTTATCCATTTTATAACTGGCTAGTTTTTGTTTTTCTTTATTTATTTATTTTTTACTGTTGAGTTTTGAGAGTTCTTTATATATTTAATATGTGAGTCCTTTAATAGGTATGTGGTTTTTCAAATACTCTTTGAGTCTGTAGCTTGTCTTTTTATTCTCTTAACATGGTCTTTCACAAAGCAGAAGTTTATAATTTTGACAAAGCACAATTTATCATTTTTAAAAATTGTGTTGATCATAATATTTGTGTCAGATCTAAATTTTCTCATCAAGCCTGAGCTCCCCAAGAACTCAGAGTTTCTCCCCTGGTTTTCTCCAGATATTTTATAGTTCTACATTTTACATCTAACTCTGTAATCCATCTTGAATTAATTTTTGTTTAATGTGTGAAGATTAGGTTGATGTTAATTGTTTTTGCCTAAGGATATATGTATTAGTCCTCTCAGACTGTTATAACAGAATACTGTAGAATGAGTGTCTTGTAAACAACATATATTTATTTCTCATGGTTGTACAGGCACAGTCGTCGAAAATTAAGACACTGGTAGAAGTACTGTCTGAAGGTCTCTAACCAGTTTCATAGATGGCCTTCTCACTGTATACTCACATGGCAGAAAATTTGAGGGGGCCTTCTGAATACCTTTTATAAGTGCACTTAGTCCTGTGAATGAAGGTTCTAACTTCATGACTGAATTGCCTTCCAAAGTCCCCACCTCAAAATACCATTACATTGTGGATTAATTTAAATATATCACTTTGGTGAAGAAAAAAACATTCAATCTATAGAAATAGCCAATTGTCCCAACTCTATTTATTCAAAAGACAATTTCTCCTCCATTGAATTGTTTTGTGACTTTGCCAAAAAAACAGTCAGTCATACTTGCATGGGACCATTGCATGGTATTCTTCTATCCAGTTGATCTCTGATTCTATCTTTCCACCAATGCCACACAGTCTTCATTACTATATGTATATAATAAGTATTGCAATCAGGTAGAGCAATTCCACTTTATTCTTCTTTTTCATGATTGTTTGAGATATTCCAGTATATGTTTTGTTTTCCATAGACATTTTAGAACAGGTTTGTTTATTTCTAAAAAAATAAATAAATAAACCCTCTTAGAATTTAATTAAAATTGTACTGAACCTGAAGATCAAATTTGGGGAAAATGGGTATCTTTACAATGTTGAGTCTTCCAATCCATAAACATAGTATGTCTGTTTACTCATGTAGGTTGTAGGTCTTTTTATTCATGTGCATTTTGAAATTTATAGCTAGATATGCTGTTCAGGTTTTATAAAGTTTAACATATAATTTCAGTTTTATTGCTGCCATTGTAAGTGCTGTGCTTATAACTTAGGTTTCTAGATGCTTGTTGTTAATACATACAAATAAGACTGACTTTCAATATTTTTCTTGCATCATGTAACCTTAATAAACTCACTTATTAATTCTAGATTTTATTTTCTTTTGGTTAGTTTTTCATAATTGTTTACACATACCTTTTCTCATTTGCAAATAGACATAGTTTTGTTTCTTCCTTTCAAATGTGTGAGCAATTGATATACATTGAATGCCTTATGACTCCTTCTAGAACCTCCATTACTATGTTTAACTAACAGCAACAGTTATGGTAAATACCCTTGCCTTGCCCTCAAACATTCAATCTTTTATTATTAAATATAATACTAGCTGTAGATTTTTCATAAATGATTTTTATAAGGAAGCTCCTTTCTTCTGTTATTTTTCTGAGAGCTTTATAATAAACAAGTGCTGAATCTTAGAAAACACTTTATGCATCAAATGATATAATCGTGAGATTTATCTTTTTTGACCTTTTCATAGGATGGATTATATTGATCTTTTAGTATTGAACCATGTTGGCAACCTTACAGTAAAACTCACTTGGACATGGTATAAAATTATTTTTATATATTGCTGAATTCTATTTTATAATATTTTGTTAAGAATTTTTGCATTTATGTTGACCTGTGTAGTTTTATTTTTCAGTACTATTCTTGGTCATGGTATCAGGGTAATATTACCTTTATAATAAGAGTTGGGAAGTCTCTATTTTTTGAAAATGATTTGTGCAGTTTATGTTAATTCTTCTCTAAATATTTGTAGGAATTCCTCAGTAAAAACTGAGCCAGGATATTATTTTTATTTTTTAGTTAGAAAAAATATATATTTAATTTTATTCATAGTTACAGGACCATTAAAATTACCTAAACCATATTAGATGAGTCAGGGTAAATTTTGCTTTTCAAGAAACTGGTAAATTTCACCTAAGTTTTCAAATTTAATATGTGTAAGTCTATCAGCAGTATTTTCTAATTATTCTTTAAATATCTGTGGAGTCCATAGTGATCTCCCCTGTTTCATTCCTGATGTTGATGATTTGTATCTTCTCTCTTTTTCTTTTTATTCTTGGTAGAATGAAAAAAGAGCTTTGTCAATTTTATTGATCATTAAAGAATCATATTTTTGTTCATTTTAATTTATCTATTATTTTTTAATTTTTCAATTTCATTGATTTATTCTCTCAGCTGATCTAGTAGCTAGGCACATGCCACTGTAACCAGCTCTTCTGTTTGTGAATTCCAGTTTGATTCCACTGTAGAGGGAAAATATACTACTGTGTACAATTTTGATTCTTTGAAATGTGCTGAGATTTATTTTCTCGTCCAGGATATAATCTAACTTAGTATAATTTATATAGGCAGTTGAAAATACTATATATTCTTCATGGTCGAATGTTGATTAGATCCTATTTGTTAATCATACTTTGAGGTTCTTTTTAATCATTGCAGATTTATGCCTAATTTCTGTGTAATTTGCTGAGAGATAAATGTTAAAATTTTCTACTGTAATTGTGAAATTTTCTTTTTTTCTTTTCAGTTTGTCAGTTTTCACTATATTTATAGCTCTATTGCTTGATTCATACACAATTAAAGGTGCTATTTTTTTCTTGGTGAATTGAACTTTTTACATTAGGTAATGTTTCACTTTATCCTGGTAATATTAATGTAATCATTCTGGATTCATTTGATTAATATTTACATGATATATGTTTCCTCATTCTTTTACTTTTAACTTTCCTGTATCATTATATTTGAATGCTGTTTCTTACAAAAAGCATATACTTGGGTTCTGTTTTTTAAATCTACACCATCAATTTATTTCACATAATTTTGCATTTAGACCTTTTACATTTATTTATACTGTAGAGCTTATCTGTCATTTTAATTTTTGTTTCTTCCTTATTGTCTGCTCTGTATCTCTATTTTCTTTTTCTGCTTTCTTGTATGTTATTTGAAATGTTTAAATTAATTTATATTTTTCTGTAAAGTGTACTTATTAGTATTTTATTTTATTTTCAAATTTCAACTTTTATTTTAGATAGATGGGATACATGTGCAGATATGTTGCATGGGCATATTGCACAATGCTGAGGTTTGGAGTATGGATTCCATCACCTTGGTAATGAGAATAGTACTTGATTGGTAGTTTTTTAACTCACCTTCCCACTCTACTCATTGGCAGTCCACAGTTTCTATTGTTCTCATATCTATGTCCATGTGTGCTTAATATTTTAACTCTCATTAATAATTGAGAACAGATGGTATTTGATTTTTTGTTCCTGCATTAATTTGTTTAGGACTATGGCTTCCAGCTCCATCCATGTTGCTGCAAAGGACATAATTGTATTCATTTTTATGAGTTGTGCAGTATTTCATGGTATATATCCATCGATTTTTCTTTTTCCAATCTAGAAAAGAGCAGTGTTGAACATATGAGTACATGTGTCTTTTGGTTTAATGATCTATACTCCTTTGGGTATATACCCACTAATGGGACTGCTGGGTCGAATGGTAACTCTGTTTTAAGTTCTTTTAGAAAGCTTCAGACGGCTTTCCATGGTGGCTGGACTAATATACTTCCCATCAACAGTGTATAAGGGCTCTTTTTTTTCTCTAGAACCTCATCAGCATCTATTGTTTTTTGACTTTTTAATAACAGATATTTTGTCTGATGTGAGATGGTTTCTCATTTTGGTTTTGACTTGCATTCCCCAGGCATTAATGATGCTGAGCTTTCATTCATATGTTTGTTGGCTATATCTCCTTTTGAGAAGAGCCTGTTCATGTCTTTTGTCCATTTTTTAATGAGGGTTGTTATTATTATTGATTTCCTTAAATTCCCTATAGATTATGGATATTAGACCTTTGTTGTGTGGATGGTTTGCAGATGCCTTCTCCCATTCTGTAGTTTGTTTGCTCTGCTGATAGTTCTTTTGCTGTGCAGAAGCTCTTTAGTTTACTTAGGTCCTGCATGTCTGTTTTTGCAATTGCTTTTGAGAACTTAGAGCCAAAAATTATTTGCCAAGGCCAGTGTAGAAAAGTATATTTCCTAGGTGGTCATGCAGAATTTTTATAGTTTGAGGTGTTACATTTAAATCTCTAACACATCTTGAGTTCATTTTTATATATTGTGAAAAGTAAAGGTCCAGCTTTTATGTTCTGCATATGGCTAGAGAACTGTAAAATACAGCTAAAAGAAATTAGAGATGACATAAATAAGTGGAAGAACATTCTATGCTCATAGATTAGAAAAATCAATATCGTGAAAATGGCCATACTTCTGAAAGCAATTTATAGATTCAATGCTATTCCCATCAAACTATCAATGTCATTCTTCACAGAATTAGAAGAAACTATTCTAATATTTATATGGAACCAAGAAAAAGTCCAAATAGCAAAGCAGTCCTAAGCAAAAAGAACAAAGCTGGAAGCATCACGCTATCCAACTTTAACTATGCTATAAAGCCACAGTAACCCAAACAACCTGCTGTTGGTACAAAAACAGATACTTGAAAATATTTTAAATTTCAATTTTATTTTCCATAGTATTTTTAAGTAAATTTATATAGATTTTTAATGGTTGTTCCAGGTAAAAAATTATATATGTATATGTATATATATATGTAATTTATCATGTCTACTGGAGATAGCATTTTACCAATTTAACTAAAATTTAGAAATTTTAGATTCTTGTATGGTCTTTTTTACCCTCTAACATTTATAATTGTTTCATATATTTCCTCTAAATATATTTGAGTCAAATTACATAGTATCACAATTTTTTTTTGTTTTAACTACCTAACATTATTTAGAAAAATCGAAAGGATAATAAAATGTATGTGTTTGATTGTATTTTTCCTTTTCCACTTTTTCTTTCTTCCTGATTTTCCAGTGTTGCTCTTTTATTCATTCCTTTTTGTTTAGAAATCTTCTGTAGCCATTTATTTAGGATTGTTCTGATGACAACAAATTAATTTAGTTTTCCTTAATATGAGGATGTCTGGACTCTCCTATTCCTAAAAGATATTTTTGCTAGTTACAGAATCATGGTTCTCTTTTGTTTCAGACTTGAAAAATATCTCACTTCCTATTGGCCTCCATAGTTTTGGCTGAAAAATCAGCTGTGTTTTGAATCGTTTTCTTCTATATTTAAGGTCTCATTCTCTCTTACTGTTTTCAAGTTTTTTTTCAGTGTTTTCAGTTTTTAGAAATTTGATTACGATGTGCCTTGGTGTGCACTTCTTTCAGATTTTCCTGATTTGGGTTAATTCAGCTCTTTGTATCTATAGGTTTATATATTTCACCAAGTTGGAAATGTTTTCAGTCATTATGATATTCAACACTTTCTTAAGCCCCTCCCACTTTTTTTTCTCTTTTCAGAACTTCAATAATACAAATGTTAGATCCGTTGTTGTAGCTTCCACTTGTCCCTAAGGCTCCGTTCATTTTAATGTTTATTTTCTCTCTCCTTTTCAGTTTAGGTGATTTCTACTGTTTTATTTCAGTTTCACTCATTCTTTTCTCTTTTTTATTCTTTTTTTGAATTTCTTTATTTTTAAACTCTACAATTTCATTTAGTTTGTTTTTACATCTTCTATTTTTTTGCTGAAACTCTATTTTTGGTTAAGATCTTCTATTTTGAATACTTTAATCAAATATGTTTCTTCATTGAATACAAATACAATTCTTCATTGAAGCACTTTATAGTAGTTGCTTGAAAATCCTTCTCAAATAATTCTATCATCACCATCATGTTGGTATTGGCATCTATTATCTTTCTCTTCTAAGTGGAGACTTTTCTGTTTCTTGAGATAATGGGTAATTTTTGATGGAAACTTTGCTGTTTTCATAGTATGCTATGATTTTTCTCAATCTTATTTAAAACCTGGGTTTACCTTGATTTCTCTGCCACTGCTTCATCAGAAAAACGTGGGGTACTGCATCCTTATTGCTATGTAGGGTACAAGACCATATATCATAGTCAGCATCCATTAATACCCACGGGGTGAAAGTTCCCTATTTCTGCTCAAATGTGTAAGAGTTACAGTTGTCTACTAAGCATCTATTATACTCGCCTGGCTGGGATGAACATGAATGCCTTTTTAGCTTCTCCCATGTGGCCTACATTGACACCGAGGGTGTCTGGCTTTGTTACTATTGGGCACTATTGAAATTCCTGATGCTACATTAAGCTACCTGTCACACAATTCTAGCTAGACGATGAAGGAATGTCTCATTACCTCCAGGTAGAAATGGAAGCCAAAGATCCCATGTACTCTCTCCTGACACAGTGGAGAAGGAGGTCACTCATTACTGCACAACAGGTATAAAAATCTCAACTTCCTCTTTAGACTTTATGTTGTACCATAAAATAAGTGTCAGTAAATTTCAAAATGTCAAAATGTTAAATTTCATAGAGGAATTAAATCTAGTATCTGAATTAATCTACTGAGAGCTACTTCTTAAGGTTGGGGTTCATTCAGGTATTTTAAGCTAAAGTACCTATGCCTGTTGTTCTGAATTCAATTATGAATTTCTTGCTTTGACCTTTAACAAGTTTCTAGAGATGTATAAAAACATGAAAACATTAATAAGTCATTAGCCTTGCTTGCATCTGCCAGGGAGAAATGTCATTTTGTTTCAACATGCAGTTCTGCTATCATGCTTGAATAGTTACAAAGACTACTTTATACTCCCTTGTATTTCTGAGTTATTTATCCCAGAGAAGCTGCCTTACACTAGCCACACATCAACTACCTGTATGTTTCTGGTCTCCAGATTTCCTGCAATAATCCAAATACACCAAAAGTTAATTACTCCTGGACTCCTATAAATGCCACATAACACCCTCTATCATTCCTTCTCATTGCCTGTTCATTTTCTTACAAGCTCACCAACCAGCCTCAAGTATGTCATTCCCTCTGGTATTTTCACTCTGTCATAAATGGAGATTATAGGGTATTTATCAAATCTCAGGTAGTGGGTATATGCCATATACTGCTCCTCTTGCTTGGAAACTCTAGTCATCCTAAGCTTATTTTTAAGCCCTTGATGACTCATCTCAAGAGTTGCATCTTCTGATAAATTTTACATAAACACTTTGCTACACTTTTCCCAAATTCTCTTACTTCTAACATTAATTTCTAACACAATATATTTTAAACTCTTTACAAATAAACTATTTTCGGATACATAAAAATTGTGAAGATAGTACAGAGTTCCTATCTACCTACATCCATTTTTGACATCCTGTATTAGTATGGCATAGTAGTTATAATCAATGAACGAATATTAATACATCATTAACTAAAGTCCATACTTTATTCAAATATTTTGTTTTTATTTACTACCTCTTTCTGATTTAGGATTCCATTCAGAATACCACATGACATTTCACTGCCATGTCTCCTTAAGTTCTTCTTGGTGACAGTTTCTCAGCCTTTTCTTTGGTTTGTTTTTAATGGTCTCAATAATTTTGATTAATAGGTATTTTGTGGAATATTACTGGCTTAGTCTGTTTGAGCTGCCATAACAATATACTTAAGTCTGGGTGTATTAGTCCATTCTCATGCTGCTATGAAAAACTGTCTGAGACTGGGTAATTTATAAAGGAAAGAAGTTTAATTTACCCACAGTTCCACGTTGCTGGGGAGGCTTCCAGAAACTTACAGTCATGGCGGAAGGCAAAGGAGAGGCAGGTACCTTCTTCACAAGGTGTCAGGACAGAGTGAGTGCAAGCAGAGGAAGTGCCAGATGCTTATAAAACCATCAGATCTCAAGAGAACTCACTCACTACTACCAGAACAGCTTGGGGGAAACCACCTCCATGATCCAATTACTTCCACCTGCCCCTGCCTGCCCTTGGCATATGGAGATTATAGGGATTACAATTCAATGTGAGATTTGGGTGGGGGACACAGAGCCAAACCATATTACTGAGCAATTTATAAAAAACAGAAATTACATTGCACAGTTTTGGCACTGGGAAGTCAAAGATTAAGGTGTTGGCAGGTTCTGTTATCTGGCAAATGCTGTTCTCTACTTCCCAGATGGTGCCTTATTGCTGCGTCCTTTGGAGGGAAGGAGTGCTGTGTCCTCACATGGCAGAAAGGAAGACAGCCAAACATTAAGTGAAGCATTTTCTGAAAGGGCTTTAATCTCATTCCCTAGAGAAAAGTCCTTATGGCTTAATCACCTCTGAAAGGTCCCATCTCTTAAAAACCGGATTCAACAACACATTAAAAATAACTTCATTGTGACCAAGTGGGATTCATCTGAGGGATTCAAGGATTGTTCAACATACACAAATCAATCAACGTGATATATCATAACAACAGAATAAACAACAAAAACCATATGATCATTTCAACTGATGCTGAAAAAGCATTTGATAAAATTAAACATTCTTTCATGATAAAACCCCTTAAAAACTGGGTATAGAAACAACATACCTCAACCCAATGAAAGCCATCAATGACAGATCCAAAGGCAGTATCATACCGAACAAGAAAAAAATTGAAAGTCTTTGCTTTATGATCTGGAACAAGGATAGGATGCCTTGTTGAATAACCACTGTTATTCAACATAGTACTGAAGATCCTAACTAGAGCAATCAGACAAAAGAAAAAATAAGGTCATCCAAATTGGAAAGGAAGAATTAAAATTACCCTTGTTTGATATGATCTTATTTTTAGAAAATCATAAATACTTTACCAAAAAATCTATTAGAACTGATAAGCAAATTCAGTAAAGTTGCAGGATACAAAATAAACATATAAAAATCAGTAGCATTTTTATATGCAAACAGCAAGCAATCTGAAAAAGAAATTCCATTTATAATAAAATATGTTAATAAATTATATAATAAATAAAATAATATGTAATGTATAACATGTAATATAATAAATATAACTTATTTATATTTATGATTTACTATATTTCTTGTATATCATTATATATTATATAATTATAATATGCAAGAAATATAATAAATTATATTTCTTGTATATTATACATATTATAATTATATAATATATAATTATAATATACAGGAAATATAATATATTATATTATATATAATATAATATATATTATATATAATATAAATTATATAATATATTATATATAATATAATATATATTATATAATATATTATAGAAGAACTTACACTGGGATGTTCTTCTATTGGGTTAGGACAGTCTGTTTTAACAAGTGATGCTAGAAAAACATATATAACTGTATGCAGAAGGATGAAACCAGACCCCTATCTTTAAACATACACAATTCATCCAATCTCAACAAAATGGAGAGACAGTACACAAATGAGAGAAAATATTTGCAAACTACCCATCTGACAAAGGATTAAAAATCAGAATATATAAGGAGTTCAAACAACTCAAAGTGGGGGAGGGCAAATAATTTGACCAAAAAATAAACAAAAGGTATGAATAGATATTTCTCAAAACAAGACATACAAATGGCCAATAGGTATATTAAAAAAAAAAATTCTTAACATCACTAATCATCAGGGAAATGCAAATCAAAACCATAATGAGTATCAGATCACCCCAGTAAAAGTGGCTTTTATTCAAAAGACAGGCAATAACAAATTCTGGTGAAAATGTGAAAAAGGGGCCGGGCCCGGTGGCGCAAGCCTGTAATCCCAGCACTTTGGGAGGCCGAGGTGGGTGGATCACGATGTCAAGAGATGGAGACCATCTTGGTCAACATGGTGAAACCCCGTCTCTACTAAAAATACAAAAAAAAATTGGCTGGGCATGGTGGCGCGTGCCTGTAGTCCCAGCTACTCGGGAGGCTGAGGCAGGAGAATTGCCTGAACCCAGGAGGCGGAGGTTGCGGTGAGCCGAGATCGCGCCATTGCACTCCAGCCTGGGTAACAAGAGCGAAACTCCGTCTCAAAAAAAAAAAAAATGTGAAAAAGGGAGCCCCTTATACACTGCTAGTAGATACATAAATTACTGCAGCCACTGTAGAGAATAATATGGAGAATAATAGTTTTATGAACTAAATAAATAATATTTGGTTCAAAAAACTAAAAAGGACTTCCACATGGTCCAGCAAACCCACTGCTGCATACATATCCAAACAAAAGAAAATCAGTATGTCAAAGAGATACCTGCACTCCCGTGTTACCATAGTAGTACTCAAAAGACCCAAGATATGGTATCAACCAAAGTGTCCATCATCAGATTAATGGTTTTAAAAATGTGGTACATATACGCAATGGAATGTGATTTAACCATAGAAAAGAATGCAATCCTGTCATTTTCAACAACATAGGTGAAACTGGAGGACATTATAAGTGAAATAAACCAGGCATAGAAAACAGATATTGCGTGCTCTAAGTAATATCTGGGAGATTTAAAAAAAATGAACCCATAACAATAGAGAGTAGAATGTTTACCAGAGACTGAAGAGGGTAGTGGGGAGGGGGTATAAAATAAGAATGGTTAATAGGTACAAAATTATGCAATTAGACAGAAGGAATAAGATCTAATGTTTAGTAGCACAATAGGTTGACTATAGTTAACAATAATTTATTGCATATTTCAAATAACTTCATGAGCAGAATTGGAATGTCTGTTGTTGGAATTCACTCGGGGTGGCTGGCAAAATATTAGGGAAATATTAGGGAAAGTTATAGATTAGTCTCAAACCTTTTGGAAGGCCAAAAGGTTTTACTGGGACAAGCTGAAGGCAGCCAGTCCATTATGTTAGGAAAAAGATATGGTTGATAAGAGGCTTTCCCAGTTAAGTCTGTTTACCACACATTCCTGTGTCTCTATTCTGTTTACTCACAGAGGGAGATCAAAGGGGAATTACCCGTTAATGGTGTTTACTCTGGACCCGGTACCTAAAGCATTTATCATTTGTAAATCCACTCTTCTAACCTTGTTAATTTTCCACAGGCGTGTTAACTTAGAACCTCTGTTATGAAATCTTTACTGAATAAATGTGAGGATGGGACAGTGGGTCTTGGTCGATTGGCTGCATTTGCCCTCTGAAAGCAGTCAACGACCATCCCCACTTGAATCACTGAAATAAGTGTGAGGTGCATTTATTCATCCGTTGTTGAGGCAGGGTCTGCAGGACAGACTTTGGCAGGTGGTGATGAACGTCTCAATTCCTAGCACAAAGAAATGATAAATAATTGAGGTGATATGTACCCCAGTTATCCTGATTTGATCATTGCACGTTGTAGGCTTGTGTCAAAATATCACATGTACCCTATAAATATGTTCATTATTTATTCATAATCATTAAAAAATTAAAAACTTTGTGGAGAAAAATATAAGATTCTATCTACCCATCTCCCAGCTTAAAATATAAGTTTTGCAAAGATACTGAATGTCCTTATTCCTTTTACTCTTTCTTAGAAGCTAACCACTCTACTGAAATTTAAATATTGCATTTCCATGTATTACTTTACATATATGTTACTTTTAATGTTTCCATGAAATAATATATATCACAAGTGATCAGGAGCTACTAAACTAGACAGCATAGATTCAGATTGTTTACAAATTTTGTTAGATCAGAGAATGACTATTGCCTGACTCCTTTGTACCTGTGAGAGATTTTCTTAGATGCGTATCAAGGACTAGCATTGCTGGATCACGGATCAGGCACATCCCAAAACTGTAACAGAATTGCCACACTGTTTTCTAAAGTTATTGTAATAATTTATACTCTTGCTGGCAGTATATGAGAATTCCTATTTTCTTGCATCCTACCTAACTCTTGATATTGTCAAATGATAAAAATACCAATATTACGAGTCCTAAAAGATTGTTTGTTGTGCTTTTAATTTCTATTTACTTGATAACAAGAGAATCTGAGTATGTTTTCATGTTAATTATTGCTCATTTAGAGTTTCATTTCTCTTAAACAACTGTTGGTTAAATTTGTTCATATATTGTATTGCTAAAAATGTTTCAATGAAGATAAACTTTCAGTTAGGTATTATTATTATTATTATTATTACTTTGAGACAGGGTCACACTCTGTCATCCAGGCTGGAGTGCAATGACATGACCTCAGCTCACTGCAACCTCCTCCTCTGAGATAGGCATGAGCCACTGTGCCCGGCCTCAGTTGGGTATTAATATTCCACTGTGTTCAAAAAGAATTGAAGCAGAGGTAATCAGAGAATTGTGCAAAGCCATAGTCATGCTAATGATGAAGTATTTTTGTTTGTTTGTTCATGTGTTTGGTTTTTTGATACTAGCCTCTTTTCTTTGGACTTTGGGCTTTCGATGATTTTCTTACTTTATTTGTTCATGTATTTCGTTTTTTGATACTAGCCTCTTTTCTTTGGACTTTGGGATTTTAATGATTTTCTTACTCATAGAGGCTAGGGAAGGATTAACCTTCACTGCTCCCAGTTGCTTCATGTGACTTACCTGGTAGGAAAATGTAATGCAAAGTGACTCTCAAGTGCTCTGTGGCCCGCCCCGTGGAGCACAGCATGTGCTAACCACTGTGAAGAGGAAGAGCCTGGAGAAGCTCTCTGCTGGGATGCATAAAACATTCATTTTCTGAATTATGCCCAGCATGGCCGTTTTCCTTTCGTTTCCTTTAGCTTGATGATCCTTTAGTTTCAAACTCTCTCTAGGGCTCCCTACCTTTAACACCTGTCCCAATAACTCCCTTATTGCATCACCCCTTCCTGGTACACAACATGCACAAAGCTAGTGTTTTGTTCTGGGCAATCATGTATTTATGAGGTACAACATTTGAAATAGCTAAGATTTATTTTTCCTTCCCTGTAGAATGGGATCTCTCTGTCCTGTCAGGACATGAATACATTAGTGCACATATCCATAAATATTTCTATATGCTACCATCTATACATATATTAAGCTAAACAGCAGTTCATAATCATGCCCAGTCCTAATCCATCACTATATAGATCATTCTCTCCTCTTCCAATTTTTATCTATAATGTCCCCCTCCAACAGCAAGAATCTTGTGTCTCTTGATCTGCTATGCAAATACAATTGTTAAATTTAATTAAGCATATATAGCAATTTCAGAATTATTGACCTATACCCCTCTGGGACACAAACTTGTCAAATGATATATAGTGCATTTGTATAGTACCTTTTGTATTTAGTCTTACAGACCACTCATTTCCAAAGTTATTTAAGTTAGTACCATTTCCCCTTACCTTTTTCTATAATGCCATTTAATACATTTGGTAAACAGATTCTTTTATCACATTCTGCATTCCATTGTGGAGTCCTCCAATCTCCGAAATGATTTTTGTTTAAATCTGCTTACATCATTTCATTTACTGAGCTATAAAGTTCTATGGTTTCTGACAAATGCAGTATCATATATCCACTACTACAGTATCATAAAGCATGGTTTACTGCTCTAAAAAAATTCTTTGTGCTTCATCTATTCATTCCTCCCACCACAACTCTCTTCCTGCCACATGGCAACCACTAATCTATTTATTATCTCTATGGTTTTACCTTTCCAGAATGTCGTACATATATTTGGAATCATATTGATTATAACCTTTCCAAGCTTTCTTCTTTCACTTAGCAATATGTATTAAAGATTTAGCCATGTATTTTCATGGCTTGATAACCCACTCATTTTTATTCTGAAGAGCGTTCTTTTATATGGATATTCTGCCATGCCACCATTCACCTACTGAAGGACATCTTGGTTGCTTCTAGCTTTTGACTATTATGAATAAAACCACTAAAAACAATCAGATACAATATTTTTCTGTGGTTATGATTTTTCAAATTATTCAAGCACTTGGAGTGACTACTAAATTATGTTAAAGCTATGTTTAAGTTTGTAAGAACTGCCAAACTATATTCCAAAGTGGCTATACTGTTTTACAATCACACCAGCAAATGGGTGAAAGTTACTGTCACTCTGCATCCTGGCCAGCATTTGGCATTATACATACACACATATATATATGTACACACACACACATATATATGTATATATATACACACATATATATTTACCTATATATATATTTCATTTACATATATGTAAATGAAAATGTGTATATATAAGTATATATTTATATATATACACACATATATATACATACACACACACACACATATATATATATAAATAGTGCCCCTTCCTCTGCCCCCTCCTGTTTTCCAGAGACACGATGGAAACTATAGGGCCTTCACTGTGAGAACAAAATAAGGTTCCCGGAGGTAAGGCCCAGAAAATTGTGGCCCCTCCTTAAGACTGAGGTCCACAGGAGTTTTTCTTTGGCACTCTAGCCTACCCTCAGCTTCCAGTAATTCTTCAAGATTACCAGTTAAATTCCTACTGTTTGTGGAACCTGCAGCTTCTAAGCCAAAGAAGATCTCAGCTGTGACTTTCTAGACACATCTCCACACCTCCAGGAGGCAGTTTGCTTTCTGTTCTATGATGTAACCTAGAAAAACCATCGATTTTCAGTTTGTCCAGAGTTTTGTTGTTGTTGTTCTTGTTATAAGGAGGAATAAAAGTAATGGCTTCCAAGCTCTTTACATGTTAATTCTACTTTTAAAAATAGAATATGGCTTTTTATTTTGTTTTTTGTTGTTTTTCTTTACTTACTCTATATTTGAATTTATGTTCTTTTTATTTTCTTTTTTTGCATTTTGATGATTTTTTTTCTGATTTTGTCAAATCACTATTGATTCTATATTCCCCATTGCCAACTTTGTAAATGTAGTATGCTTCTCCATTACATTAATCATTAACTTTTTAAACCTGGAAATAATTAATTTACTTTATAAATATTTATTGATTGTTCACGATTTATTGTTTCTGCCAGGCATGGGACTAAGACAAAGACTAAAATAGACAAAGTTCTTGCCACAATAAAGTTTATATTTTAATTATTCTCATATGAAAACAAACAGTAACAAAGATGCAAATAAATATATAATAAAATGTCAAGAAATAGGTGCTATGGGTTGGAAATTGATAAGGTTGCCCAATTAGTCAATAGATTTTTGAAAATTCTCTCTGAGGAGTGGGCATATTTCTGATTATAATAAAATTCATATTTTTCTTGTTTAACAAAATACTAAGTATTTTTCCACACAAATATGCTCTCATGCCATCATTTCCCATTACTCACCCTATATGTTACCTTTCAAATGCTTGTTTTCTCTGTCTTACTATTTTTCTCTCAATGTCTACATAGATTTTTACTTAGGTCTGTTATTAAAATTTCCCTTATAATCTCTAATCTATATAAATATACTCATAATAAATTATATTATATTGATAATTATACTATATAACTGACAGTTATATATTTATTTTATATGTTCATATGTTATTCTTAGATATTTTATATATAATGTACTGCCATATATTTTACATTTTTATTACAGATTATTTTATTTTTTAAAATATTGTTTTTCTCATGGTAGAGGATTAAAAAATATTTTGTAGAGTTCTTACTCAAATATTTGAATATTTATTTTAAATCAAATTCATGGATGATAACTCTTGAGTATCCACAACATCCTCCTTTTTTTTCCTAGATAGATACTGATAGCTTTGCTGGGTAAGACATTTCATATCACTGTGATTTTCTTTTGATGTCATTTTACCACCTTTTAACTTATGATATTGTAAATGAAAAAAAATACTGCCTCACTGTAATTTTTTCTTTGTAAGCAAATGTTTTCCCCATCTTAAAGTTTATGTGTTTTTTTCCCTTGTCCTTGAATTGTTTATATTTGGCTGCAAGAATCCTCCTATATGGTGTCACTTCTCTTTACGTGCTCACTAGAGCCCAAGTCTTTGGTTGAAATACCTTGAGTCACGGCAACGTAAAAACGGCTGGCCCTCTGTCAACAGGCAGAATGGCCATCCCCCTGGAGGTGTCAATGGTCTTAGCTTTCCTAGCCTCAGGAGTAGGAGGAGTTAAGATGAGGCAGGTCAGGCAGACTCACATAGGACCAATGTGGTTTTTGCAATTTTGTAGGCCAGATTCTTTCTAGGAGATGATATTTTAGATAAATAGATATAGATGACATAAATATATATATATATATATATATATATATATATATACACACACACACACACACACACATATTATATTATTTTCTTTACATTAGGGTACTTTTAAAATGGCCTCTAGTAGCTGCACTGGCCATTGGCCACAAGAGCCTTGTTTTACTGGATTTCCCTGGAACTAATCTTCTCTTTCCTAATCAGTTGCTCACAAGACTCAGAAACTGCTTGCTTCAAGGCAGCTGGCTGATTTACAGTTGAGTTGAAAGATATGAAAGATGATTTTGAGTCATCGTCTTCCTGGAATTATTCCAGAAATTGGCTCTAGTTATTTATTGATTTTTTTGAGTTATAAGATTTTTTACCCAGCCTCTCAGAAAGATGCTAGTTAGACAAAAACTACCACAGGAAATATAGTCAGAATGATTTATTATTTATCTTTTTAAAATATACCTAAACATTCTAGAAATAAGTGTGTACTTCATTCTAATAAAGCAAACATATTTTTTATTTACTCTTATTTTGGCAAGATTTTAAATATTATTTTACAAAATAAGTTTGACAATTTCAAAGGAGGGTTTTAGCCAGATTCCTCTGTTTGACAAAAAAATTTATCCTTTAATAGTTAGCTTTTTTATTCTTTGAAGTAATAGTTTAACCTCCTCAAATTAATTTACATTTCCTCTAAATCACTTTATGAGTATTTGGATAGAGCATAATGTAATTAGTTGTTTGAATATTAATCTCTCTAAATATTTTTCTTTATGAACAATGGGGGTGTCAATATTTTATTACTGAATATTGACATAGATAGCTGTTTAATAAATGTTGACTTCAGTATAGTATTCAACTAGATGGAGATAGTCATGTGTTATATTAGAGAAAACTTTTAATAATTACTTTTGTTAAGAATCTGACAAATGATTACTTGTTAGAAGGGTTATTGCTTGTCAGATAAATTAAATTTTAATTCTTATCCTTTACAAACATGAAAATTAGAATAATGTTAACAAACTTCATACAGTCCCAGAATAAATGATTACAGTCATATAAAGGCATTTTAATCAACACTGGATCACATATGACAGTGATCCCATAAAATTATAGTAGTGTATTTTTACTCTACCTTTTCTGTATTTAGATGTGTTTAGATATACAAATGCCATTGCATTGCAATTACCTACAGTATCTAGCAGAGTAACATGCTTTACAGGTTTGTAGCCCAGGAGCAATAGGCCCTATCATACAGCCTAGGTATGTAGTAGGCTAAACTCTCTAGGTTTGTGTAAGTACACTGTCATGTTTGCACAATGGAATTGTCTAACTATGCATTTCTCAGAATATCTCCCTGTCATTAAGCAATGTTTAACTGTATATTCTAAACTATAGCCTTTTCCTAATAAATGGAACCTTATTCTTAGTTGAAATAACCCTGGAAAACTATGCCCAGATTTCTTTCATTTAATGCCTTTTATCACCAAAATATCACATAATTATTACAAATTTACTCAATTGTAACTTACTGTTTTTTTGGTTTTTTTTTTTTCCCCAAAAACGTACATGCTAATTTGCCCTTAGGGATTACTGTTAGGTGGAGCTATTGCTAACATAAATCTCTGGGTCATTTTCTGGGATAGATCATTTTTCATTAGGAAATTATTTCTCCTGTATAAGTCTGTGTGAATGCACTTTAGAGAGATAATAAAAAAATATTAAGTAACTAGAAATGCCTGATTGCAATCTCATACAGGATTACTACCATAGCACATGCAATATCTACTACTCATGTCCTGCCATATATATGTCCCAGTGAGGGCTAGAGTGGACAGAGCCTCAACAGAGCCAGATTGATTTATTCTTGCCTGGCCCTAAGGCCATCTCAATCAGCAAGAACATTGCCTAATGAGAAGTAGAGAACAGTTCAGGCCGACTGCCCAGTAACTTGGCTTGTGTAGTGATGTCTGGGCTAAAATACTCAGCTGGAGATACTGAAGACTGTTTCTGCTAAGCAGGGAGCAGCACCTTGGGAAGTTGCTGCTGGGGCAGGACAGTAAGTGTTAGAATCATATCCCAAGGCTTTTGGAGGGCCTGCTGGCAACTTGGAACTGTCCCTGAACTTCATTTTTAAACTATGTTTGGGATTAGCACCATATTAAGACTCAGCCCATCCTTTTAGAGCCAGTACTTGTACTTGGCTGATACTAGAAAGCTAATTTGATTACTCTTTTTGTCAATCAGATGTGTAGCAATCTAACTACAAAGAGTCTTTGCAAATGTAATCTGGATTATTATATTGAAAAATATTTGCAGTGCATGATTTCTCTTATATTTTGTGGACTGATAGAACATGGCCTAGGAGTCACACAATGTGATTCAGTGTAATATACTGGAGAAGGAAACAATAATGTAAAACCAATGAAATAATGCAAATCACTAGAGATATATTGTCATGAAACAAAAGAAAATAACAGCAAAACACATCACCAAATATTTTTTAAAGGAGGACATAATTACCATTTTCATACAAGAACTTTAATCCGGGATGCAACAGTTCAAAAGAGATGATGAAGAGATAGGTAAAATTAAAAAAAAATAGGCTGTTGGGGCTAAGGAAACAAATAAATGAGAATAATTAAACCAGCATAGAACTGAAGCAGATAATGAAAACAATAGAACTAGAACAGCTTCCACAGTCCCCCTAGTAAGGATCTGGAAGACAGTATTAGTACTCCATATAATGTATGTCAAATTTTTTTTTCATTCATTTATTTTATTGTATTTTAGGTTTTTGGGGTACATGTGAAGAACATACAAGATTGTTGCATAGGTACACACGTGGCAGTGTGATTTGCTGCCTTCCTCCCCATCACCTACATCTGGCATCTCTCCCCTTGCTATCTCTCCCCAACTTCCCACCCCCTACCGTCCCTCCCCTATTTCCCCCCAACTGACCCCAGTGTGTAGTACTCCCTTCCCTGTGTCCATGTGTTCTCATTGTTCAACACCCGCCTATGAGTGAGAACATGCAGTGTTTGATCTTCTGCTCTTCTGTCAGTTTGCTGAGAATGATCGTTTCCAGGTTCATCCATGTCCCTACAAAGGACCCAAACTCATCCTTTTTGATGGCTGCATAATATTCCATGGTGTATATGTGCCACATTTTCCCTGTCCAGTCTATCATCGATGGGCATTTGGGTTGGTTCCAGGTCTTTGCTATTGTAAACAGTGCTGCAATGAACATTCCTGCAGCTGTGCAGACACTAGGTATGTGAGATAATTTTCCTAATCCATTTTATAGTTTTTACAAAGTTTTAGACTTTAGACTTTATAGAGTAGGTTATTTTTTACCTATACTATGTTGTATTTCTGAATGTAATTGTCAGAAAAGTTGGGGTCTGCTATTCAGTAGTGTGATGCTCTGTTTTTCAGATATAATTAATAGAATCATGAAAACAGTCCACAGAGTCAGGAGAGCTTATATAATGCAAATTGATTTACAATAGTACAGGAAAATTCAAGTCTACGCTGCTCAATTTCTCATGGAGTATAAATCAGCTCCTACAACTTTGAATAAAAGAGATTTTAGGCATTTTGATAGGTATTTTTAATAACTGATTTTATTTCACCTTGCACCTAAGTGGCGAGATAAGCCTAATTGTTAAAACTTTAGAGAGTCAAATTGAAAAATTAGAATTACTGAGTTACCTACTTTTACAAAAGCAGGAAGTGCTTATTTTTTCTCCAGTTATGTCATGTGACTTATTATTAAAGGTTTCCATGGTTTAAGACTTTTCTGGATTATTTTTACATTTTCATTGGTAGCTGAAAATAAATACTCAATATGTTTAATGATTACCTGATATGTCTCAGGTTTGAAGAAGTCTAGATACAATATGTTTTCTGTATTTTATTTAATAAATTTATATAATATTTATGGAGAGAATATAAAAATAATAAATAAACATGAATTAATAAAATAAAGCACAACAGAAATGCAGTGTGATTGAGGAATAAATATATTTACATTAGAACTTAAAAGGGCAGCACTAGCACCTTACATTATGCCAGATAAAATATATTTATATATATTTATATATATACATATTTATGTCTGTATTATGCTTGCAGTTTTTACAATAATATTCCTGAATATCTGTCATAAAATTGAAATAAATTATCTGTGCTTCCAGGAAAATTACTGATAGGCTTTGAAAATGGCTGAGTAAGAGCCGTTATTTATAGATCCACATTATAACTTTTAAGTTAAATTGAAATGGACACAGCTTTTCTTTTTCTTTTACAAGTTATATTTACAGAATATTCTGATCTAGTTTAAAATAATGTATAGTTTTAAATATTATAAGAAGTTGTATCAGTATCTAACCAATCATATGTATCGATCATCTATTTATGATACTATGATAATGCACTTTAGAAATTTTGCTGCAATAAATTTTTAGTTTTATCTCATGGGAGGCTTCCATTAATAAAGGAGTTTCATCAAGTTAATCAAATATGGACACATTTTAATAAAGCGATGATTTGAGGAGGAATAATCAACCTACTAGATTTCTTGGACTCAAAAGTGATATCAATGGTACCCTTCAAAAACATTATGAAGTTGAGGTCTTACATTTAATTTTTATCATGTCAGGAATCTCTTACAATAGATATTTTTTATGATGTGTTTTTTACTAATATTGACCAAAGTATAACTTTTTCACAGAAGGAACTATTACTCTGTTCAAAATGTGTACAGTGATCACTACAGTTTTGTGTTTTCCAGTATCACATAAATGGAATTAAATAGTATAAAGCCTTTTATGTCTATTTCTCACACTTCACATAGTAACTCTAATATTCATCCAGGCTGTTGCATGTATCAGTGTTTATTTTTATTTTTATTATGTAGTAGGCCATTTAACAAATGTGTCACAATTTGTCCATTTACCATTGGAAAGACAACTGTGTTGTTTTCAGTTTGGGGCTCTCATGATTAAAAAAAAATACTATGAGTATTCACCAGAAAGTCCTAGTATGGACATGTATGTTCATTGTCAGTAAACTACTAGAAGTGAAATTTCTGAGTTGTATGAAATGTATATTTTTAGATTTATGACAAACTGCCACACATTTTCCAAAGTGGCTATAACATTTTGTATTCATACTAGCAATGTATAAAAGTTTGTTAGCCTCACTAGCACTTGTTATTTGTATTCACTGATATTTTGCCAACATAATTGCTTTGGAGAGGTATGCATTGTGTTTTTAATTATGTTTCCTTAAATATGAAAAACTAAGGTATTTGAGCATTATTTCTCATCTTATTGTCATTCATCTATCTTCTTTGGTGAAGCGTCTACTCAAATCTTTTTTCATGTTGAGTCATTTTTGTCCTAATTATTGAAATGCAAGTATTATGTATGTATTCGAGACGTAAGCCCTTTTTCCAAATAAATGTTTATAAAATATTTTCTGCCAGTTGGTATCCTGTCCTTCCATTTTCTTAAAAGTTTTATAAAGAGAAAATACATTTTTTAATTCAAAAAAGTCAAATTTGTCATTTTTTTAATAGTTTTTGCCTTTTTGAGTCTTAACAACAACCAAAAATACTTTGCCTAATTGAAGGTCAGAGATTTTCTTTGATGTTTCCTATCATACATTTCATACTTTTAACTTTGTAGTTAGTCCTGTAGTAAAGTTTTACTAAATGTTGGCGTATGGTACAAGAAAGGTTCAAGTTCATATTTGTAAACATGTTTGTTTCCAACATTTCTGGTATCATTTGTTGAAAATACAATCCTTTCTCTGTTAAATAACATTTGTATCTTAGCATCATTGTCAAAGCTAAACTGGCCACATAAAGTGCATCAATTACTTGACACTTATTTGAGCTAAATGTCTGTCTCTATGCCAATATCACACTGCCTTGATAATTTTAGCTTTATAGTAACTCTTGAAGCCAAGTGGTCTTGGCCCTCTTAGTGTTTTCTTTTTTTTTTTCAAATTTTAAATTTTTAAAATTACCTTATTTTTTCATAACACTTTTATAATCACTGTAACCATTTCTAACAAAACCCTTTTGGAATTTTTACTACATAGAATATCTCTGTTTGTATGTGTGTAGGGGTGTGTGTGTGTGTGTGTGTGTGTGTGTGTGTGTGTGTGTGTGTGTTTAATGTTTAGGGAATATTGAAATCTTATTATTGTGTGTTCTCATTCATGTATATCATTTATATCTATATTTATTTAGGCCTTCAATTTTTCTCAAGATTTTTTTGTAGTTCTTAATGTGTTTTCTGAAATTTATCTGTAATTATTTCATGTTTTTCATGCTATTATAAATATTTCCTCTTCAATTCTATCAGTAGATACTTTGAAGCTCTTTTTTGAATGTGTTCTTACATATTTCAGATTATTATGTATTGAGGAATTGACTTTTGTAACATATGCAAATTATTTTTCATCCTTAGTATTTTTTTAAGTCTACTTTGCATTGTATTTGTGTAGCCATTCAGGATTTGTCAATTTCTGTTTTTATGATGTAACACATTTTATTTTTTTATTATTAACCTAGCTTTTCTTTCTTTAGTTGGAGTGGATTTTATATATGTAGCATGTATGTGGATCTTGCTATTTTATCCAATCTGACAATCTTTACCATTTAGCTCGAGTATTTGGAAGATGTATGTTTAATGTAATTGTTGATACTTTTAGTTTTAAATATACTCTTGATATTTCCTTCCTACTTGGCTTCCTCTTTTTGCTGTATTTGGAAAAATTGAAACTTTTATTTCAAATTATTCTCACTGTTAATGTTGTAAGCATATTTCTATGTTTTGTTTCTTAATAGTTGTTCTAGGTTTCTAAAAGTTACTTTAATTTAGTGGAATCTACTTTTGCATAATACCAATTCATGCAACGTGTGAGAATCTTAGCATAATAATTTTCCATTTTGCTTACTCTCATCCTTTATTATTTGATCTTTTCCTTTGCCATTTGGTATAAATCTCACAGTATATTTTTGGCATTTAAAAGACTATGTATATGAAAATAATTTGTATATTTAATATAATTTTCATCATTTCTGTGGTTTTTTTCACACATTGAAATTTTTATTTGGTGTCATGTAGACTTTGCCTGAAAAAAATTCCTGCAATATTACCTGTAAGGCAACTCTGCTTTCAATAAATCCTCCAGCTTTTGTTTGCCTCCCATTGATGCCTAGTTTGGAATAAAAAGTCTGCTGCTATTATCACACATTTTCCTTTATTTTATTCTTTTTCCTCTCCCCTTTTCTACATTCAATATTTTCTCTTTATTTTTTATATTTCTGCAATTTAATTATAACGTGGCCTTGGAAATTTTCTTAGTATTTATCCTGCCTATGATTACCAGTAGAGTCTTTTAATTCTATTGTTATGGGTTTTGATTAACATAGTCCTTACCACTCTCTTTTCAACTATTCTAACCTTTCTTTTTATTTTCCATTTGTTTTTCTTTTAGGACACCAATTACATTTATGTTAAACATTCTGATATAGTTTAATGATTCTTAGAAGCTCTATTCTGAATTTAAAAATATCTTCATGTGTCATTTTTAGATAATTTTTATTAGAAAGTCTTCCAATTCACTTATTATTTCTTTTACAGTGCTCAGTCTACTTATCCAGCCTGTTACAGGACAGCTACATCTCTGATGCTACGTTTTGCATTTCTCGCATTTCCATTTGACGCTTTTTATGGTTCTCATTTTGTAGCTTTCCATTTGTTCAAGCATGTTGTTACCTTTTCCATTATATTCTTTAACTGATGACTTATAGGTTAAGATCCCTTTCCCGAAATTGTCAACATCAAGGCCATTTCTGAGTATGGTTTTTTTGACTGCTTTTTCTCTTTAAAACTCTTTCCGATCACTTTGTCTCAGAAGTGATCAAGGCTCTTGTTTGTCAGGCTGTCAGTATAGGGGCTGAATTACTCTATTCCTGAGTTGGATGGTTTAGCTTTAATTGTTGCTGAATCGATCTTCAGTGAACCACAGACTTCAAATTTCCCCATCAATGGTGGACTCCTACCTTGTGCTTATTGTATGGCCTGTACCACTAGAGAGTTTTTTTCAATGTTGCTGTTCTGCTGTCAGCTTTTCATGGGCCTTGCACACCTGAGACAGAGTGACTTACTGTCTCTCTTCATCCTTGTTTCTCCTTCAGTCTCAGTTTTAGGCAGCCCATGTATATATGTGTTTCCAAGATAGTGTTTTTCCCCTTGTCTTTCCTACCTTATAATAGCAAAATGCTACCTTGTAACATTGAGGGGGCATGGGGTGGGGGAGAATGATTTTTCAGCACTTTGTCTGCTTCATTTCAGTGCATGATGCTTGGTGAAGGGGTGTCCTTCCATTCTCTAAAAAAAAAGGATTTGGTTTCTTTTCCTTTACTAAGAGTGGCTAAACACTCTCTGGGCCTGGCGGTAGGGAGATTTTTAGCTTGTGCTTAGCAGCAGACAGCTTTATTTCATGTGAGATAAGAGTTTGGATTTTGTACGTGTCCTATGTGCTTGCGTGTGTCACTGCAGGACTCCCCCTCAAATCTATAGCCTGCTCCAGGCTTCTCCTGAGCACTTGAAGACAGCTTCTGCAATAAAACCAACAGAGGAGTGTCTGGGACAGTCAGGTAGGCTAACTGTCACATTCCCATGCATGTGGTCCCTAAGAACTCAGAAATTCAGTTACTTTCTTCTTTTCTGCTTTCCTGGTTATTACCTTGTTTCATAAGCTCTACCAAAAGTGAAACAGTTTATGTGGCCCTCTGAGGAATTAGTTACCAGTTTGAATTCAGTTCATCTAGTTGTTTTGCAATGATTAGTTCCCTGATAGGCTCAAAAAAAGGTATAATTTTATAGATTACTTAGGGTATTCTCATTGTTATCAACAGAGCAAAATTATTTGCAGTTTTTGTTTTATTCCTGTGGAAGTGGTATTCTCTGAAGCACCTTTTTGAACAGCTTTTAAATATCATAGAAAAATTATTCATATTCTCAAGGAAATACTGGAAAAATGCCAGAGTAATGATATAGCAGAGAAGAAAATATTTCTGTGCTAGCTCTACATGTTTTTAATAAGTAACACATGCATTTATTTATTCATGCATCCCTAAACATTTATAGTTTACCCAGAACATGTTAACTATTTTGTTAGACTCCAGAAATAAATAATAGATGATAGTCAGCTTACTAAAAGATCCAGTTTTGTTTTTATTTCAATTTATACAAAATGACTGTTTATCTGTACAGTTTACTGTTGGTAAAAAAAAATATCCTCAAAAGGTGATATTGTATTCCTCATCAATCTCAATAAGCAGGCTTTGGTTATTTAAGAAATAACATTTGTATTTCTTCAAGCTGATATGGTATGCAACGACAACAAAAAAGCCACCTGTAGCATGTAGAAATGAAATTATTCAAACCATGTTTTTATGCTCATTTAAATAAATCAGTCCCATCGGTATAGTGATGGAACTACTGTATAGAGTTTTGAGGAAACTGGAATTTGCAGTGTTTACCAGTGCAGAAGTGACTGAATGTTTTTCTGAGAGTTTACATAATTCAGCATACAGGGATGAATTTATGTTCATATAAGCTAAAATGCAAGCCTGTAAAGTGTAATTTGATACACTTCATGAACTACCACAAATATCTCCTTCCAAATCATGCAACACCACTCTTAGGTAAAAAAGATATCCTCCACTATGAGCCAGGCTCAGAATACCTGACTTCTACTCAGATTTATCCTTTTGGATCTCTCCCTTTGAAGATCTATTTAGCAATGAAAGTCATCTTAGAAAAGATTATGTGCAGAACTAATATACATTGAGGTTTATATACACTAAGTGACTTGATGAGAAGTTATCTTATTAAGGAGAATGGAGGCAGTAAAGCAGGAAAAAACATTTTGGCAGACATAATATTTAGGTCAAAGATTCTAATGTGAGGCTCTGTGGACGTATTCACTCAGAGGATTCTTTGTTTTATTTGGCTGTACTGTGCATTGTGAGAAGTTTAGCAGCATTCTCAACCTCTGTCCACTAATTGCAGCAGCAACTTCTCAGTTGTGGCAACCAAAATTGTTCCTAGAAATTATCAAATGTCCTCTCAGTGGAAGGTAATGACACCTGGTTGTGAATTACTGACTTAATGACAGACAACAAAGGACTGGCTGATTGATCTTATTAAATGGCTATGTATATAGACATATATATGTGTATGTGTTTGTGTGTGTGTGTGTGTGTGTGTGTGTATAAATGCACACACGTCTTTAAAAATAAAAAAGATACAATATTTTGGGTAAAATCAACTATACCATGTGAAATTTTTCTTATAATTTCACTGATTTTTAGGTAGATTTTTGTTTTGTTTTGCTCCCAGTTATTAAATATCTCCAAGTGACCAATGACTTACAGCTTTACTTAATAGGCAAGCCATCTAAATAAAATAAAATATAAAAACAAGGCATAAAAACAGAGAGAAGAGACAAAGCAGGGATGAGATCCAGACTCACACATGACATAGGTTTTGGAAAATAAATTATTTTAGAAAAGAAATTTAAAATAAATATAATTAATACAATATGTGCTTTAATGAAAAAAGTAGACAACGTGAAAGAAAAGGTATGTAATCTAAGCAGGCAGATGCAAACTCTTTTTAAAAAGCTAGAAATCAAAAATACTGTAACAAAAATGATGAATAGTTTTAAAGATCTATTAATTGATCAGACACAGATATAAAAGAGTAAGTAACCTTAAAGGTATGTTAATAAAAACTGCCTGAAATGAAATACAAAGAGAGAAAAAAGAATGATAAGAAGGACAGGATCTACCAGAATTGTGTGGTAATTCCAAAAAGTGTGACATAAATGTAACTTAAATATCATAAAGAAAAAAATGAGAGAATAGATTTGAAAGAAATATTTGAAGAAGATAAAGACAATGAAGTTAAAAAAATATATAATGACAGACAATGAACCACAAAACCTGGAAACAAAAACTACCATTACACTTATCACATTAAAACTGTAGAAACTCAAAGAAAAGTACAAAATTTTGAAAAAGATATAGGAAAGAGCAAAACAGCAAACTTTTTTTCCTGTAGAGGGAAAAGAATAGATTACAGTAAACTTCTTAGAAACCATGCAAGGAAGCAGACAGTGGAGTGAAATAGCCAAAGTATGAAAGAAATAAAACACCAATGTAGCTTTTTATATTCAGAAAAATTATTCTTACAAAGTGAAGGAAAAATTAAGACTTTCTCAGGAAACAAGCAAAAAGTGCTGACAGAATTTATATCTAGCAGATACTTCCTACAAAATGTATTCAAATAAATTCTTCAGAAAGAAGGCAAACGACATAGTCACCAATTCTGATCTACATTTAAAAAGAGAATGCTGAGAGAAATTCCAAGATTGCCAACTAGATGCAACCAGGAAGAACTTCTCTGACCAAGATAGACCAGAATATCAAGTAAACCGGCATACTCCAAACAGACCATCTTAGACCATCTAGATTCCAGGACTGAAGGGAGAGAAAACTGGGAATCCCACATGAGGTGGCCCAGTGTTGATGGCCTTTCCTGGCCCTGAATGGCTCTTAAAGACAAAGTGGCTCTTCCCTGTGTAAGCTGTGGACCTGCAGAGAATGGAAAAAGCAGAACTGTCATTCCCCAGGGACAAAGGAAAGCCTGATCTGCCTGCCTTGCCAATTCCAGCCTCCCTAGAGTCCCTGTCTGGCTGTGTCTGCAGACAGTGATCCTCCACCCCCATTACTGGAGTGCCTTTGCTCCCCTCCCTGTGTCCATGTGTTCTCATTGTTCAACACCTGCCTATGAGTGAGAACATGCGGTGTTTGATTTTCTGTTCTTGTGTCAGTTTGCTGAGAATGATGGTTCCCAGATTCATCCATATCCTTACAAATTACATGAACTCATCATTTTTTATGGCTGCATGGTATTCCATGGTGTATATGTGCCATATTATCCTTGTCAAGGTCTATCATCGATGGGCATTTGGGTTGGATTCAGGTTTTTGCTATTGTAAACAGTGCCACAGTGAACATAATTGTGCATGTGTCTTTATAACAGAAAGATTTACAATACTTTGGGTGTATACCCAGTAATGGGATGGCTAGGTCAAATGAAATTTCTATTTCTAGGTCCTTGAGGAATTGCCACACTGTCTTCCACAGTGGTTGAATTAATTACACTCCCATCAATAGTGTAAAAGTGTTCCTGTTTCTCCACATCCTCTCCAGCATCTGTTGTCTCTAGATTTTTTAATGATTGCCATTCTAACTGGTGTGAGATGGTATCTCAATGTGGTTTTGATTTGCATTTCTCTAATGACAAGTGATGATGAGCATTTTTTGATATGCTTGTTGGCCTCATATATGTCTTCTTTTGAAAAGTGTCTGTTCATGTTTTTGCCCACTTTTGAATGGATTTGTTTTTTTTTGTTTTTTTTTGTTTTTCTTGTAAATCTGTTTTAGTTCTTTGTAGATTCTGGATATTAGCCCTTTGTCAGATGGGTAGATTGCAAAAAATTTTTCCCATTCTGTTGGTTGCCGGTTCACTCTAATGATTGTTTCTTTTGCTGTGCAGAAACTCTGGAGTTCAATTAGTTCCAATTTGTCTATTTTGGCTTTTGTTGCCAATGCTTTTGGTGTTTTAGTCATGAAGTCCTTGCCTATGCCGATGTCCTGAATGGTTTTGCCTAGGTTTTTTTCTAGGATTTTTATGGTGTTAGGTCTTATGTTTAAGTCTTCAATCCATCTGGGGTTAATTTTAGTGTAAGGTGTCAGGAAGGGGTCCGGTTTCTGCTTTCTGCACGTGGCTAGCCAGTTTTCCCAACACTATTTATTAAACAGGGAATCCTTTCCCCATTGCTTGTTTTTTTCAGGTTTCTCAAATATCAGATGGTTGTAGATGTGTGACATTGCCTTCGAGGCCTCTGTTCTTTTCCATTGGTCTATATCTCTGTTTTGGTACAAGTACCATGCTGTTTTGATTAGTGTAGCCTTGTAGTATAGTGAAGTCAGGCAGCATGATGCCTCCAGCTTTGTTCTTTCTGCTTAGAATTGACTTGGCTATGAAGGCTCACTTTTGGTTCCATATGAAGTTCCAGGTGTTTTTTTTCCAGTTATGTGAAGAGGGTCATAGGTAGCTTCATGTGGATAACACTGAATCTATAAATTACTTTGTGCAGTATGACCATTTTCCCAATATTGATTCTTCCTAACCCTGAGCATGGAATGTTTTTCCATCTGTTTGTGTCCTCTCTTATTTCGTTGAGCAGTGGTTTGTAGTTCTCCTTGAAGCGGTCCTTTACATCCTTTGTTAGTTGTATTCCTACGTATTTTATTCTCTTTGTAGCCTTTGTGAATGGCAGTTCATTCTTGATTTGACTCTCCTTAAGTCTGTTATTGGTGTATAGGAATGCTTGTGATTTCTTTACATTGTTTGTATCCTGAGACTTTGCTGAAGTTGCCTATCAGTTTCAGGAGATTTTGGGCTGAGACTATGGGGTCTTCTAAATATACAATCATGTCATCTGCAAATAGAGACAATTTGACTTCCTCCTTTCCTAATTAAATACCCTTTATCTTTTTTTTCTTGCCTGATTTCTCTGGCTAGAACCTTTAATACTATATTGAATAGGAGTGGTGAGAAAGGGCATCCTTTTCTAGTGCCAGTTTTCAAAGGGAATGTTTCCAGATTTTGCACATTCAGTATGATATTGGCTGTGGGTTTGTCATAAATAGCTTTTATTATTTTGAGATATATCTGTTGATACCTAATTTATTGAGAGTTGTTAGAATAAAGGATTGTTGAATTTTGTCAAAGGCCTTCTCTGCATCTATTGAGATAATCACGTGGTTTTTGTCTTTGGTTCTGCTTCTGTGGTGAATTAGGTTTACAGACTTGCATATGTTGAACCAGTCTTGCATCCCTGGGATGAAGCCTACTTGATCGTGATGGATAAGCTTTTTGACATGCTGTTGCAATCAGTTTGCCAGTGTTTTATTGAGGATATTTGTATCTATTTTCATCACAAATATTGGCCTGAAGTTTTCTCTTCTTTTTGAATCTCTGTCAGGTTTTGGTATAAGAATGATGTTGGTCTCATAAATGATTTGGAAGGATTCCCTCTTTTTGAATAGTTTGGAATAATTATAGAAGGAGTGGTACTCATAACTGCCTTTTTATCCCAGGTCCTCTGTTCTGGGAAGGTGGGGCTCTATTTATAAGTTCCTGACATGCTGCTGCCTTTTTTCAGAGATGCCCTGCCCAGCAAGGAGATAGCCTAGTCACAGTCTGCCAGCAGAGATGTTGCTGAGCTGCCATGGGCTCTGCTCAGCTGCTGTGTGAACTTTCTTGCAGTTTTGTTTATAGAGGTATAGTTAGAACTGCCTTGGTAATGGCGGTCTGCCTCAGTAATGGGGGACTGCCTCTGTAATGATGGACTGCCTCAGCAATGGTGGACTGCCTCAGTAATGGCAGACTGCCTCTGTAATGGTGGACTACCTCAGTAATGGCGGACTGCCTAGGTAGTGGTGGGCTGCCTCAGTAATGGTGAATGCCCGTCTCCCCACAGAGCTGGACCATCCTGGGTCCAGCTGTGTTTGCTGTGAAACTCTCAATCCAGAGCATTTCAGATTGCTAGTCTTTGTGGGGATGGGACCTGCCAAGCTGGATCACCTGGCTCTCTGTTTCAGCCCCCTTTTTTCAGTTCAATGGGTGACTCTGTCTCCCAGGCATTCCAGCTAGCAGTTGAAATGGCCACCCAGATTTGTGTGAGTTTCTGTGCAGAGACCTGCTGCACCAGCTAACCAGCCATGCTGGAGACTCATGGAGCTTTTCTGCCCAGGAATCTCCTGGTCTATGGGCAGTAAAAACCTGTTTGGAAATGTGGTGATCATTCATCCTCTGTGTTGTCTCTGGGAACTGCACTTCAGAGCTGTTCCTATTCGGCCATCTTGGATCGTCTCTATACATTCTTTATGTATATAACATAATACACATTCTTTGCAAGCTCCCATGAAACATTCATAAAGGTTAATTATTGTCATGATTTAAACAAATAAAATATATTTAAAATAAATTAAACAGAATATAAATCATGCAAAGTATGTCTTCAGACCATAATGGAATAAAATTAGAAATCAATAATGAAAAGATTACCTTAAAAAATTCCAATATATATGGAGATAAAGCAACAAACTTGTAAATAAAATAATACCAGAGCTCATGAAAAATAATTAATCTAACTAAGCATATTACCTATTTAAAAATTACTTATAATAACCTTTCCACAAAAATGTCTCAAGGACCATTGTCAGAAGGTATTAGTAAGTTATGGTATTAAGTTATTACTACATGGAACATTCTACAAATGTCGTATGATCAAGTCAACCAGTAATATTGTTCAGATGAACTATATCATTACTGATTTTCAGCATGTTAGGTTTATTAATTGCTAAACATGAGATGCTGAACTCTTCAGTTATAATGAAGATTTTGTTTATTTCCATTTGCAATTCTAGGCTACATATAGTGTCTTCCTTCCAAAGAAACACCGTATAGAAAGGATAAATTTTAAAGAAATTGATAGATTTTAGCTGATAATATTGTATCCATATTGACTCAATAGCTATAACAAATATACATACTAATGTAAAATGTTAAAAATAAAGGAGCTGACTGAGGGACATGGATATAGACACCACTTATACTATCATCACAATTTTTACATAAATATAAAAAGAAACACCAAATACCCGTTCTTCTAAATTTCTTTAATTCATTATTCAAAAAACATTTATTGCCAGCTCAATGACAAAGGAGGTAAGGAAAGAACATTGTTTTTTTTTGTTTGTTTGTTTTGGAGTTAATAGCAGAGGTATGGAGATAAAAATCATAATACAATTAAATAAAGGATATAAAAAATTTGCACAAATATGGGAATAGTAAGTTTCTACCATGAAAATAAGGAAATGTTTCAAAGAGATGATGACTGACAATTGAGAGGAGGATTTAAGGATGCATGAGTTACCCAAATAAAGAAAGTAAAGGTGGGTATTCCATACAAGTTGAGCAGTATTTGAGAAGGAACAAGCATGAAACTGAAAATGATCACATTATACTATGTAAACAGCAAATAATTGTGTGGCATAAATGGTGGTTACGTGGTGGGAACTTGATGCTACATCAAGTAGAGTGTAGAGGGTAACTCTGAACCCATATCATAAGTAACTTGCATGCAATATGAAGGGAATTTTATTTTATTATGTGAAACATCATGAAAATCTGGTATGTTTAAAACAGTATGTTTATAATAAGATTGATGTTTAAGAAAGATGACTCTTAATGCAGTAGATTGTTCAAGAGAGAATGAGATCTAAAGTCTGGTTAAACTTAGACTTTAAAAGTTCTGTTATGTCACTCTTATATGAAAGCAGTTTTTTTTTTTTTTTCCAGTTCTAATAAAAATCATGACACTTTAGGTTTTATGCTCCAGCAGATGTGTTTTGGACTTAGACTTTGTCAAGACAATTGCAGCTGCCTTAACACAAGCTATTCACAGTTTGCAGGTAGAGTGATTGCATTAAATGCCAGAAAGCCAAACTCTTAAAGATAATTATATCTAAAATGGATGAAAACACTTTTATTGTCCTCATTTTGTTAAAGTGTTGGCAGGCTTATTTAAGAACTTAATAATTTTAATATATTTTTCTAAATAAATTGGACCTGCCCTCTGTGATAATTTTAAAACATTTCAACATTTCTTTTGATGGATTATTATTAAGGACTTTTCAGAAATGAAATATCAAAATTGTTTCTCTCCCTAAAATAGTAATTTGTTGTTTTCAATGAGGACTCTGTATACATGAGTTAAACATAGGCATGGGGGAAGGGGAAATATAATTGTAATATTATGTTATTGAAGGCTTTTTTTCTGCAGGATTTATAAATCAAATACTAGTTATCTACTTGCCACAAATATACGTGTACTAAAGAATCATTGTCGCCTCTTGAATTAGTGTTATTTTGATTAGCTAAGTCTTGAGGTCATTGCTTAGCCATGCATAGAGTTTAACATGGAGGAGATGAATGTTTAATGACTAGATTCTGTGTCACTGTATCTTTAAAGTATATAAAAGATAAACATAATTTTATATTAAGTAATGATATAACCCCAGTAAGGTATGTACTAACATGATTTTGATGATTGTTAAAGTTTTAAGATTATTAAATGACTTAATGCTTTCAAAGTTTTATTCCTAATGTGTCTACAGATTTTTATATCAATAATAAATAAATCCAAATGTTAACAACGTACTGATTTATGAATGCATTTTGAGAGATGTGAATATATGCACATATATTTATGTGTGTGTGTGTAGCTATGTATAGAATCAGAAGTATCTTTTCTGGGAACTATTACTCCCTTTATATCTATTTAATCAGTAATTCACTTATTTAACTGATAAATAGGACTTTATCACATATTTTATACCAGACATAATGTTGAAGGTTAAAAAAAGATAGGTTAGTTTATTCTGCCACAACTTTTAAATAATTGAAGATGACAAGGTCTGATGTTTGTTTTAATACTCATTGCATGAGATATAAGAATGTGCCACTGAAATACATTTAATATTTTGTTAATAAACTTGGTACTATTTCTCAGAGGAGTTACCATAAAAAGACATGTTTCTTTAGATTTAAGGTATCATACTGGAAATGATTGGCTTGTTTAGGTGGAAAACAGAAATATTGGAAGAAAATGGTTCTGGGAGCTGAGAGGCCACAGTTGTGGAGGAATTGTTTATGTATATGTTGAAATCAATAACCGAAGGGGTCATTTTGTTGAGTGACAGTGATCCAGAAGACAAAATCTCTCCTTGTAGTTGGTACAAACTAGCAGCAATGCAGGGCAATGGACAAGAAACTTGCTGATATCAGATTTGAAGGTGAAAGGAGTGGGGACAGGGAGCAAGGAAAGAAGGAGTGGTCTATAAACAGCCATATGGTATAAGAAGACAACTTTCAGGGAGAGAGGTGGTAGGGATAATGGGATGAAGGAGACTAAAGTCAGTCATCACTGTGGAGCCTGAAAGGGTAATTATGGTCCTCAGGAGAAAAGCCAGCTTTCTCTTAGAACAAAAACTACAGAATATTCCTAAAATAGATTGAAGTTAGAGGCCATTTTTTTCTCACAATTAAGTAAAAAGAATTTTGAGGAAGGGTCTTATATGTTGGAAGACGTAAGAAAGGAGAACTGAATAAGGATGTACAATACATTGACAAGAATGTGGAAGTCACTGGTGAGCTGGGTGTCTGCATGTTGCTTTGGTGATTTGCTGAACAGGGTGAGATTGGAACTGTGGAGTTCAAGGCAGATGATGGTGGTGAGGCTGAGAGTGAGGGTGTAGGGAGCAGTGGGTTTCTCAGTTTCAGTCTTTGTATCTGATGAATATAAACCATGAGTGATAACTACTCTTCCCAAGCAATCTTCTAAGAGTAGTATGTCTCATTTTCAGGTGAATTTTCACCTTGGTGCAAGGAATGAGGTATATCGGGTGTGCCAAGTTCTTACAATTTTATCAAACATGGTACCAACTTCCTAGTTAATGTTTCTAAAGAACAAAGAAGATTTTATCTATTGAAACACACACACACACACGCACACACACACATGCACGTGACTGAAAGTATCATAGAAAATAGTATCACATAACTATCTAAACTAAACTTTCTAATGTTAAAAATGTGGAAACTGAAATGGAGTGACATAACCAATTTAAAAAATAGCTAATTTTTCAAGAACTTAGAAGTAAATAGGTAAATATATTTATTCACTGAATTGTGCCTAATTTTTCCATTTTATGTGAAGCATGTTATGTAATTAGGTGCCTAGACCTGTAATAAAATGGATGCATTTTACATTTAAAAATCAAGTAACAAGCTATGAATTTCATGTTACTATTACCTCTAGTATAATTGCCAGACAATTTTCAGGCCATAAATAACCCTACAATTACTTAATGCTTTTTTTATGGTCTATAGTCTACATGACAACAATTACATTATTACAGAATAATTACACCAATTACTTTATTTGTAATTGCCATAAAAAGACATTATTTCTCTACCTTATTCAAAGCACAAAGACTAAATACAATATTTGTGATGCTGAACATTTGATCCATTATTAGGAAATTAAATGATATTAAACCTTCACCTTTTGTTATATATTTGAAGAAACACATGTATGAGTCTCCGTGGGTCACTTGTCAAGTACTGTTCTTTTAATACCTTAAACCATACTTGGTAAAATAGAAAAATAGGGAAATTTCTTAATCCATTGTATTATAATTTTCTTGTGTGTGCTCCTTTGCAAAAAGGCTCTGTAAAATCATTAAATGGTATGAATATACTTTTAAGAACACAATAATTACAGATGTTGTGTTTCAATGAATAGGCTTCAAACAGCTAAATAGAACTGCATTTAAAAGAATCATTCAATAAACTTTTCACTGGAAACCAAAGATGCTTGAATAAAGCTAAAAATGTTAATTTGATATTAAATTCTACTAGAACAATGAGTTTAATTAATTTTCATAATTTTTTTAGCAATTTATTGCCTCAATCAAGTTTTATATATAATCAAATGACTAATATGTAATTAGAAATGCTACCATTTTTACCTTTCCTGAGCAGCCAGATTCCAGGCATCTTAATCCTTTTTCACCCAAAACACATTCATAGCCAAAAAAAAAAAAAAAAAAAAAATCATTCTGCTCAAACTTTTTGTTTACCAGCCAGTTTGGATATCTCTGTGCATATAACTATGTGGTTAATGAGGAAATCCAGTGTGATTTATCTTTGTGGGATTTTGTTTGGTTGCTTTCTGGTTTTAGTCAAAAAAAAAAAAAAAAAGCTACAACTTCATCAATTGTTAGAAACACTACCACTTACTCTTTTGGGATAGCAGTTACTCATTTGAGACTCCGAAGAGTCCAGATCTTCATATGATATTGTTATTCATTGCCTGATAGCATTTACAGTTATTTTGCTGTCGTTCTCCAGAGCCCAGATCACTTTTACTCTCTACACATTTGTGTAAGTCGTGATCAATTTTATTTCCTCTCATATCTTTCTAATTAACCTCTTCCTCTTCTCTCTGCTCTTGTGCAGTTGGAGTGTGAGTTTTTGTTTGAATGCTTATCACAAATTAGTCCTGAAATTTGATATTTTCTCAGTAGCTGCTAGCTGATTTTGGATTCTCCAAAAGCTATACAGGTATCTGAAGCTGGACTCCTGTGGACATATGGCTTTGTGAAAACAGAGGATTTTTTTAGATTTCCAGAGAATGACTCTACTGACTTTGAATATAGCCTTTCAGGCTTTCTTTTCACTCTGTTTGGTTTTACTGGATCTTGTTGGGTCTTCACTGAGTGAGCTGCTGCTGCCAGCTCTGTTAGATGTATGTTAGCTGTGTGTCCTGTTCCTAGAATTCCAGAGCTGATTCATCACTCTTAAAGTCTGTTATTTCCAGTATAAGGTTGACATTTAAAAAAATTATATTGTAGAACCTATCTTAATTGAGGGCTATGGAAATTCTTCTGTGACAGAAAGGGCTTCTATGGCCATGTCTTGCAATAAAAAGGAAAATGCAGAGTCTATATGTTGGCAGAAAGCAGAGGTTTATTCTTCATAGAACGTGCCTTTTAAGCAACTGAAGTTCTTATTACATTATTTTTTTCTGAGATTTGGAGAAATTTTTATTTTAAGGCATTGTATCAGTCAGGGTTTTCAGAGAAAGAGTGCCGCTAATACAGTAGTATGCAGTATGTGTCCCTATCTATCTCTATGTATCTATCATAAACGTCTCTATCATCTACGTATCTATCTATCTATCTAGTCTATCTATATCTAAGAGAGATATATTGATTTATGTTAAGGAATTGTCCCTTTGATTATGGATGTGGCAAGCTCTACAGAGTGATCCAGCAGCCTGGAGACCAAGAGACAAGCCAATGTTCCAGTTCAAGTCCAAAGTCCCTCAGACTAGAGACGCAGTAGAGGGCCAATACTGTAGTTCAAGCCCAGAAGCTGTCTGCTGCAGAATTCATGCACAATATGGAGAGCAATCTGCTTTACTCATAGTCCCGTGATTTAAATGTTAATCTCATCCCCAAACACCCTCAAACATTCAAATTCGTGCTTTACCTCGTATCTGGCACCATTGCCCACATAAATTGACACATAAAATTAAGGAGCATGGATATTTAGGTTAAACAAACACACACACATTATAGTAGATCTTAAAATTTTATACTGATTTTTAATGTAGAACATAAATTTTATTCTTGTTGCAAACCACCATAATCTATGTCTTTAGGACCCTAGCAATAGCATTTATTTTTTTCAGTATACAAATGGAAGATTTGGAAAATGACAGAGATAACAAGACTACTCAGTGTCAGGATACTTTGCTGTATCTTCAACGTGCAGTGTTTATATTGAGAGCACTATGCCCATCTGATCCTCATTTCCTTCACCTGTAAAGTATTGCATAGCTGTGAAATATTACTTGTGCAATATTTACATATAGCATAGCTATGAAATAGTCCATATATTACATATATGTACATAAATATTACATATAATATTAATATAGCTGTGAAATATTACATGCAAAATATTTAGTATTACCTGTAAAATGTAGCATAGCATAATTTCTCAGCATGTTTCCAGCTCTGGCATCCTCTGACTGTACTTATGTTACAGTGGCAACAAGAAACAGGCTCATCAGAAAACAAGAATAACCCTTGTGACACCTAGTATATGACAGTTACAGACACTGGTGAGTGGGTAACTGTGATGTTTAACTTTATGTGTTAAATTGACTGGGCCGCAATACTCAGATATTTGGACCAATACTATTGTGAATGTTTCTGTGAGAGTTCTTTTGAATGAGATTCACATTTCAATTGGCGGACTTTGAGTAAAGCATATTACCACCCTCCATGGTATAGATGGGCCTTATCCAATCAGATGAAGGTCTAAATGGACCAAAGACTAACCTCTCCCAACAAGACATAATTCTGCTAGCTCTCTGATTTCATGTATAACATTGGACTTGACTGAATCTACGGCCTGCCAACCTCTCCCAAAGGTTTATATATGAAAATAAACCATTTACATATAGATAGATATATTTCATAAAAAATATATATAAATATATAAAAATATATATGAAAAGTTTATATTTCATGAAATATATATATGTAGGAAAGGCTTGTTTTTGTTTTGAGATGGAGTTTCACTCTTGTCACCCAGGCTGTAGTGCAATGGTGCAATCACGGCTCACCTCTGCCTCCCAGGTGCAAGCAATCCTCCTGCCTCAGCCTCCCAAGTAGCTGGAATTACAGGTGCCTGCCACCACACCAAGCTAATTTTTGTATTTTCAGTAGAGATGGGATTTTATCGTGTTGACCAGGTTAGTCTCCAACTCCTGACCTCAGACGGTCCGCCTGCCTCGGCCTCTCAAAGTGCTGGGATTACAGGCATGAACCACCGCACCTGGCC